>NC_058519.1:406401056-406703035 GCF_904849725.1 Hordeum vulgare subsp. vulgare | reverse complement strand
TAGTATGAGGACTTCATGTATTCACCATGTGTTAATGCGTTGGTCCGGTTCTTTATTAAAAGGAGAACCTTAATATCCCATAGTTTCCATTAGGACCCCGCTGCCACGGGAGGGATGGACAATAGATGTCATGCAAATTCTTTTCCCTAAGCACGTATGACTACATACGGAATACATGCCTACATTAGATTGATGAACGGGAGCTAGTTACTTATCTCTCCGTGTTATAGCTGTTACATGATGAATCACATCTGTCATACTCATCCATCACCGATCCATTGCCTACGAGTCTTTTACTACTGGTCCTCGCTACGTTAATTTGTCTAGGCTTGTCCCTTGCTACAAAAGGGATTGGGCCACTTTGCGACTACTGTTCCTACTGCTGTTACTCTACTGCTGCTGCTACTGCTGTTCCTTGCTACCCCGTCATTACTTGTTGCAAGATCTTTTCCGACACTGCTATTGGGGAAGAATAGTTACTCGCCCACGTGCAACCTTCTGGCGCCATTGATACAACAGTTAGGAATAGTCTGCCTTGTCAACAGATCATTTCTGGCAACTTTGCTATCATACTACTTTGCTACTGATACTTTTCTTGCGGACACTAATCTTTCAGGTGTGGTTGAATC
Organism: Hordeum vulgare subsp. vulgare; assembly: GCF_904849725.1. Lineage (NCBI taxonomy): Eukaryota > Viridiplantae > Streptophyta > Magnoliopsida > Poales > Poaceae > Hordeum > Hordeum vulgare. Next base: position 406,702,406 of record NC_058519.1, on the reverse strand, counting down.
TGACAAATTCAGCTGCTAATACTTGAGAATACTCTACCCTCAAAAACTGCTGCGATCCCATACGCTTGTGGGTCATCAAGGTTTTTTCTGGCGCCGTTGCCGGGGAAGCACATCTATATTCTCTGGGACACTTGGGATTGACGTCTGCTTATCACTATGAGGAATCCGAAAGATCCAAGAACTAAAATCCTACCTTCCACTACGAGGAGAGGTAAGGAATTGGCATCTAGCTCTGCACTTGATTCACCTTCCGTTCTGAGTAAGTTTGCGACATCGCCTCCTGCTAGAAATCTTGATATGTCGCGTGTGCTTGATGATGCTAGTTCTGCTGCTTATGATGCTATGCTTGATACTATGCCTGATGATGCTATGCTTGATACTATGCTTGCTATGCCTGATACTGCTTTGCCATTAGGTGCATTCCTTGATGCACATATTGCTAGAGCTGCTGCTAGATGTGATGATACTTCTGAAACTGCTGATACTATTGAAGTAGAACCTGCTACTATGGCTGAATTGCCTGTTATGCCTGATACGCGCTATGTTATGGAGGGACAGATAGCTGAGGACTTTCTTGCGTGTAAGGATAGCTATGATGTTGAGAAACTTCTGCGCAAGTGGAAAGAAAAATCTCTGAACTCTAGGATGAAATACGACCTGAAGTTTGCCACTTCGCCTATCTTTGTGACCGATAAGGATTATGAATTCTCTGTCGACCCTGAGTTAATCACTCTCGTCAAATCTGATCCTTTTCATGGTTGTGAGTCTGAAATAGTTGTAGCCCATCTTACCAAACTTCATGATATAGCCACCCTATTCACTAGTGAGGAAAAGATCCGCCACTACTATATGCTCAAGATGTTTCCTTTCTCGCTAAAGGATGATGCTAAGACCTGGTTCACTTCTCTTGCTCCTGAATGTGTGCATAGCCCCTAGGACATGGTCTACTACTTCTCTGAAAAATATTTCCCTACCCATAAGAAGCAAGTTGCCTTGTAGGAAATATACAACTTTGCTCAAGCTGAAGAAGAGAGTCTCCCACAAGCTTGGGGGATGCTCATCCAGCTACTGAATGCTTTGCCTGATCACCCTCTTGAGAAGAATGAAATACTTGATATCTTCTATAATGGACTTGCCGATGCTTCCAAAGACCACCTAGATAGTTGTGTTGGTTGTGTTTTTAGGGAACGAACCGTAGAACAAGTTGAGATCCTATTGAATAACATCTTGTGCAATGAGAATGCTTGGACTATTCCCGAACCACCTCCTAAGCCAACTCCAAAGAAAAGAGGTATTCTATTCCTCAGTCCTAAAGATATGCAAGAAGCCAAGAAATCTATGCGAGAGAAAGGCATTAAATCTTAAGATGTCAAAAATCTACCACCTATCGAAGAGATCCATGGTCTCGATAACCCGATACAGGTAGTGGAAGTAAATTCTCTGCGTAAATTTGATGAGAGTGATATTCCTTTTGTTAACCCTTGTAGCTTATGCATGGATGAATTTGATAACTTTGTTGCTAAACAACAGAGTTTCAATGATTATGTTAGCAGACAATTGGAAAAGAATGCTCGTATGCTTAGTCGTTTAAGTGCTTGTGTGGACAGAAATGTCAATGATCTTAAGCTTCTGAGTAAGCATGCCTCTATGGTTACTACTCCGGTAGAACAAATACTTAAAGCTCAGAATGACTTGCTTAACGAGTAGAATAACCCAGGAACGTTTGTATCTTGAGGGTCATCCGAAGAGAGTTGAACAAGATTCTCAAGGAGTTAGCACTGATGCACATAGTCATCATAGAAAGAAGAAGAAAGATGATAGGAACTTGCATGCTAGCAACCCTGTTGCTGCTACACCTGAGAGTCCAAACGATGTCTCTGTCTCTGATGCTGAAACACAATCTGGTGATGAACATGAGCCTAATGATAATATAAATAGTGATGTTCATGTTGATGCTCAACCTAGCAACGATAAGGATGTGGAGATTGAACCTGATCTTGATAACCCACAGCCTAAGAATAAGAGATACGATAAGAATGACTTCACTGCTAGGAAGCATGGTAAAGAAAGGGAGCCATGGGTTTAGAAACCCATCCCCTTTCCTCCCAAACCATCCAAGAAAAAGGATGATGAGGACTTTGAGCGATTCGTTGAGATGATCAGACGTGTCTTTCTGCAAATGCGTTTGACGGATATGCTCAAGATGTCTCTGTATGCTAAGTACGTGAAAGATATTGTGACTAATAAGAGGAGGATACCTGAGGTTGAGATCTCCGCCATGCTTGCCAATTATACCTTCAAGGGTGGAACTCCCAAGAAACTAGGTGCTCCCCGTGTGCCCACGATACCTTGCTCCATTAAAGGCAACTACGTTAGAACTGCGTTATGCGACCTTGGAGCCGGTGTTAGTGTTATGCCTCTCTCTCTTTATCATAGACTTGAACTGGATAAGTTGACACCCAGTGAAATCTCTCTACAAATGGCCAACAAATCAACTGCTTTCCCTATCGGCATTTTCGAGGATGTGCCTGTTGTGGTTGCTAACACCAGTATCTTAACAGACTTTGTTATCTTGGATATTCTTGAGGATGATGCCATGGCGGTCATCCTCGGAAGACCCTTTTTAAACACTGCAGGGGCTATTATAGATTGCAACAAAGGCAATGTCACTTTCCATGTCAATGGTAATGAGCATACGGTGCACTTTCCGAAGAAACAATATCGAGTACATTGCATCAATGCTATCAAAAAAACTTCATCGATTCTTATCGGCAGCTTTGAATGCCCTATTCCTCGTGTCAAGATGAAGTATGATTTGCTTGTTGGGTAGATACACATCCCCATTGAGGTGACTTAGTGACTATTCGAAAATTCTCCGTTCTCTTTTTGCGATTCGAGAAAGTTTTGTCGAGGGAATTTGATCAACCCCATTGACGGATTTCTTTCGATGACCATGAGATGGATGAATCGAGGAGTCAAAAACCTCTGTTCCTAGCTTTCACCTTCAGTTGCTTAAAAGAAAAATGATAAATTTAGTTTAGTTTTCCCTGTTTTCTGTTTTAGTGTCCGGTGGAAAAGTACCCCAAAAATAAAAGTACTCCGAACGCCGTGAAAATCAAGTATGATTTTTTCTGGATTTTTTGAAAAATACTGACACAAAGAGTCTGTCTGGGGGCCACACCAGTGAGCCACAAGCCCTAGGGGCTTGGGCACCCCCTGGCCATGCCACCTAGGCTTGTGGGGCCCACAAGGACCCCCTCCACTCATTCTTGCTCTCATCCGCTTCTCCTACCTCCAGAAAAAATCGTTTCGCAGCTCAAACCCGTGTTCTTGCTCCTCTTGCCGGGATTTTCAATCTCTTTTCTCAAATCACCATTCTCCGAACTGTTTTGGGGAAAATTCCTTGGTAAGTCACTCCTCCATTGGTCCAATTAGTTTTTGCTCTAGTGCCTTATGCTCCGCGTATTTTTGCTGCGTTGGTGACCACATTCTTGAGCTCTGCATGCTGATTCTAGCTGATCCCAAGTAGTTTTGATGCGTAATTTGGTCTCTAGGCACTTGTGGGAGTAGTTGCTACGAGTTTAGTTGAGCCTTGTTCATTTTTCCTTTGGGTCACTGAAAATTTCAGAAAAGGAAGATGTTCAGGAGAAACTTTCATGGTGGTTCCTCAAGCAAGAGAGGTCCCCGTCTTGCGATTTGGGAGCCTGATCCTTACCAACCAAGGGACGAGCAGGTACAACCATGTGAATGGCCTTCTGATGAATTTATGATTGAGGCAGGTTTCAAAGATGAGTTTGATGCACTTGTTCACAATGTTGGACTCAAAGAATTCATCTCTGATAAATGTGAACAGTATGTTGCTCTCACTGCCTCTTTTGTTCGTAGATTCAAATTTTCAGCTGGCCGTGAGCCACCGGTACTATTTGATCTCTATGATAAATCGTATACCATGGATTTAGAGGATTTCAATAGAACTTGCAAGATACCTACATGGGGTAGCCTCAATGATCCTCCTAAATCTTCGGTCAGAGATTTTTGCTCTGATATTACATTTGGAGAAACATGAGACATTACGCAAGCTACCATGGGGAGTATTCATTTTCCTGCCTTACATTACTTTGCCCTCTTCATAGGCAGATGCATTAATGGCAAGATTGAGCATTGTCACCTCTGCATACCCGACCTTAGTATCCTTAAGAGCGCAGTGACAGGTGAAAAAAGCTTCAACATGGCAGCTATTATAGCAAGGAGGCTGAATATGAATGCTATAGATGGGGATTTCTTTGGTGGGATCTATGCCACTCGCATAGCAAATTTTCTTGGAGTACCCATCCGCGAAGGAGATCCCCCCTCTCCATACAGCTTTCCTCGATCGCATCACTTTGACACGCTACCAGTTCCTTGAGAGGGGTGATGAGTCCCTCCTATACCGATTGATATTTAACCGGCAGCGTGTTTTCCATATTACTCTTCCTACTCCTGCTTTCTTTGACTTTTAGGTAAAACAAAGATATTACATAACCAGAGGAGAGGCAGAGGAGTAAGAGAGGGAGGCGAAGGTTGCCCGTCTCCGTGAGGCAGCTATTTAGGCAGTGGTTGCAGCGCTCCCGTATAACCCCGATTATGATTTTGGGTTTCGCCAGGACCATCCTTGGGAGTAGACCAACTTAGGCCAAAAGCCTAAGCTTGGGGGAGTACGCTTTCACTTTCTTAGCCGGTGTTCACACTTTGCCACTGTATCATCCATGCTAGTTTACTTATTTTTCTTGTTTTCTTTTCGTGTGTCTCTCTAGTTTGAGAAAAACCAAAAAGATTTTCTTTTTCTTCTTTTGCTTGTTGGGAGCTTTACCGTGTAGATAGTTTTCTTATTCTTTGGGTCAAGGTAGAAGATATTGGTTACAATGTTTAGTGGCTCTTGCATGCATACCTGTTTAGCTTTCAAAGAGCCATATTACTTTGTCTTCTCCTTTGTGTTTGCGTGCAGATTCCAGCGTAGTCCAATTCACGAGCACTCTTATTATTGTCCACATCGTTCCGTCGTGCAAGTGAAAGGCAATAATGACGATATATGATGAAGTGACTGAGCCTGAAAAAGTTGGTATGAACTCGATCTATTTTGTTTTTATAAATATGACTAGCTCATCATGCCTGATTCAGCTTTGTTGTCAGAGAAACATGTTCGCAATGACAACTTAGAGATCATAGTTGCTTATGCCATGCTTACTTAGCTAGGAGCTTATAATGGTTTGTCTTGGATGCCCACATGAATGTTGAGATGACTCTGTTGTAGTATGATAGGATGTTATCCTCCTTTGAATGATTCAAGTGGCTTGACGTGGTGCGTGTTCACGCATGTAGTTGAAACAAAATCAACATAGCCTCTATGATGTTCGTGTTCATGGTGATTTATGTCCTACTCATGCTTGCACTCAATGTTAGTTAATCTCAATGCATTTTGATGACTGTTGTCGCTCTCTAGTTGGTCGCTTCCCAGTCTTTTGCTAGCCTTCACTTGTAGTAAGCGGGAATACTGCTTGTGCATCCACCTCCATAAACCCAAAGTTGTTCCATATGAGTCCACCATACCTACCTTGGTGCGGTATCTACCTACCGTTCCAAGTAAATTTGCATGTGCCACTCTCTAAACCTTCAAGAAATAATCTGTTTTGCATGCCCGAACCGCTCATGTAGTGACAGGGGGCTATTAGTATCTTCCATGCTAGGTGTGTTATCCTCGATATGTGTTTATTCACTATCATTCACGAGAAAGGGGCCGGTAATTGGAATTCCCAGTTCCATGCTCAAATCGAAAAGATAATTGCAAACAAAACTCCCCCAGGATTGATGTTGGTATGGACGGTACCCGAGGATTCGGCTAGCCGTGGAGTGTGATTGATTGGTGGTGGGGGAGGCAAAACTTTACTTTTCTGTTTGAGAACCACCTATAGCATGTGTAGCATGGAAGATGTTGAGAACTCTTAGTCATTGCGTTGACAATGAGAGCATGCCACACAAAATTATTATCTCTGTTTTCAAAGCTTGAGCTGTGGCAACTCTGCAAATCAATGCTTCCCTCTGCGAAGGGCCTGTCTATTTATGTTCCTATTGATTCATCCTCCTCTTACAAAAGCACCAATTAGAGAGCACCTTTGTCATTTCTATGCTTTGCTTTTAACTATGTTGAGTATGACTGTGACTGGATCTTCATTGCCATGAATTACAATGTTTAGTCAGCCCTTGGTCTTTTGAGGTGCTCTGCATTTATGTTTTGCGGTCTCAGAAAGAGCTAGCGAGATACCATCTGTTCGTACTGCTTCATGATTGTTTTGATTGAAGTGTTGACGTTTGAGACTTATTATTATTTGCTTGCTAGTTGATTATGCCATTGATATGAGTTTACTGTCAGACCTAGATGTCATTTGCTGAAATTCTGGTTATGAGTTAGACATAGTTGCAACCACAAGATCAAACAAAGTTCGTCAAAGTTTCTCTTTTGTATCTCTTAGTTTGTCAACTGAGTTGCTTGAGAACAAGCAAGGCTTTAAGCTTGGGGGAGTTGATACGTCTTCGTCGTATCTACTTTTCCGAACTCTTTTGCCCTTGTTTTGGACTCTAATTTGCATGATTTGAATGGAACTATCCCGGACTGATGCTGTCTTCAGCAGAATTGCCATGGTGTTGTTTTTGTGCAGAAATAAAAGTTCTCGGAATGTCCTGAAATTTAACGGAATTTTTTTCTAGAATAAAATAAAAATACCTGCGCAAAGATCAACCGGAGGAGGTGGACCAGTGGGCCCACAAGCCCACAGGCCGTAGCCACCCCCTCGCCGCAACGTGAGGGCTTGTGGGGCCCACGTGGCTCCACTGCCCCTAAACTCAACTCTATATCTTCCTTCTCGTCCGGAAAAAAAATCAGAGAGAAGGTTTCATCGTGTTTTGCGATACGGAGGCGCCGCCACATCTTGTTCTTCATCTCGAGGGCAGATGTGGAGTCCGTTTTGGGCTCCGGAGAGGGGAAATCGTCGCCATCGTCATCATCAACCTTTCTCCATCGACAATTCCATGATTCTCTTCATCGTTCGTGAGTAATCTCATCGTAGGCTTGCTGGACGGTGATGAGTTGGATGAGATCTATCATGTAATCGAGTTAGTTCTTGACAGGGATTGATCCGTAGTATCCACTATGTTCTAGATTGATGTTGCTACTACTTGGCTATGCTTAATGCTTGTCACTAGGTCCTGAGTGCCATAATTTCAGATCTGAACCTATTATGTTGTCGCCAATATATGTGTGTTTTAGATCCTATCTTGCAAGTTTTAGTCACCTACTATGTGTTATGACCCGGAAACCCCGAAGTGACAATAGCTGGAACCACTCCCGGAGATGACCATAGTATGAGGAGTTCATGTATTCACCACGTGTTAATGCGTTGGTCCGGTTCTTTATTAAAAGGAGAACCTTAATATCCCGTAGTTTCAATTTGGACCCCGCTGCCATGGGAGGGATGGAATAGAGATGTCATGCAAGTTCTTTTCCCTAAGCACGTATGACTACATACGGAATACATGCCTACATTAGATTGATGAGCGGGAGCTAGTTAATTATCTCTCCATGTTATAGCTGTTACATGATGAATCACATCCGTCATACTCATCCATCACCGATCCACTGCCTACGAGTCTTTTACTACTGGTCCTCGCTATGTTACTTTGTCTAGGCTTGTCCCTTGCTACAAAAGGGATTGGGCCACTTTGCTACTACTGTTGCTATTGTTGTTACTCTGCTGCTGCTGCTACTGATGTTCCTTGCTACTCCACTGTTACTTTTTGCAAGATCTTTTCCGACACTGCTGTCGGGGAAGAATAGTTACTCGCCCACGTGCAACCTTCTGGTGCCATTGATACAACAATTAGGAATAGTCTGCCTTGTCAACAGATCGTTTCTCGCACCGTTGCTATCATACTACTTTGCTACTGATACTTTGCTTGCAAACACTAATCTTGCAGGTGTGGTTGAATCTGAAAAATTCAGCTGCTAATATTTGAGAATATTCTTTCACTTCTTCTTTGGCGAACCAACAAATTTTGGTTGAATACTCTACCCTCGAAAACTGCTACGATCACATACGCTTGTGGGTCATCATGAGGTTGGACAGATGCAGGCTGAGACTGCAAACATGCAGATTGTGGATGACCGAAGGGAGGCGTGGAGCTATGTCTGGGGGAAAATACACATCGTCTTAATTCTACCAATATTGCTTCCAGAACGTCTCGGTGCATGGCTCTTTTAAATTGGTGTGAAAATCCAAATGCACAATGAAACTGAAAGTCTTTGCATGACTGCTGCTGGTGGATCACCTGAACACAAAAAACATGCTTCGCCGTCGACATTTTGTTGTCGGGGTAGGGGCCCCGTGTGGATGACCGTGTCCTCTATCAAGATCGACAAGAAGAGACGCTTGAAAACCTGTTCTTAACTTGCCCATTTTCCAGAGATAGATGGAATGACCTGAACATTGACTGGGGCGCGGGAGATGGAAGATTTGAATGGCTGTCAAATGGTAAACATAGTTGGGTCGGGCCCATGTTCATGAAGATATTTATAGTATCGGACTGTTCCATGTGGAAGGAGAGAAACAACTTAATTTTTAAACACAAATCACCTTCGCGTGCATCCTGGTTGAGGAGGTTCAAAGAAGACTTTGTCGTGCTAAAACACAGATCCAAAGAGGGGGTGCATGATTTCAGCACAACCTTCTCTCCTAGTGTGCATTGAGTTCGTGAGGTTCTTACTTGGAGTCATTGCTGCTTTTGTTCTAGAGCATGGATATACTGTACGACCCCCCTGAATTATCTTTGTAGGATATTGGTGCTGCTCACTGTTAGATAGGTAGGATACCTAACCCATTTCTAACACCCCCTTGTAATCTGATTGTATGCCTTGTGATCCTTACTATCTTAATATAAAAAGGCTCTAGGAAATTCTCGTACAGTCATTCATAGTTGAAAAAAAGTTTAATTCAATCTTTTTTCTTTTGACTGCTAGTTTCGTGATCTTTCTATCTATATATGTAATCGAGTGAGTGCTATATAATAAAGTTTAGTTTGAGTTTTGCTTCTTTACTTACTTGTTGCAATCAAAATAAAGCAAAATAATGAAAAATATCATATGCCAATCTTATAGTAATTAGTGACATCACATAAGGAAAAGTATAAGTGGTAAAATTTGTTGAAGGTTGACAAACATAGCATTGGTCGGTGATGCAACAGATGAAAGAATTAATAAGGGAAGAGAAGATTTACATGAAAATACACTATCCTTGACATATTTTATGATTGCGAGTATGCCAAAACTATTGACATTGGACAAATAATACAAGTAATGATTTATGCTTTTTCACATTCACACAGAAGTTATATTGTTATAGATCCTCTAAAATGTGGTGCTTGCCCAATACCTTTGCTAACCAAAACTCCACACTAAGTAGAGTTACTACTTGTGCATCCAAAATCTTAAACCCAAATCCATGTTTCAAGAGTCCACCATACCTACCAATGGATTGAGTAAGATCCTTCAAGTAAGTTGTCCTTGGTGCACAAAGCAATAAAAATTGCTTGTAAACATGTTTGATCATTTGGTGTAAGGGAAATTAAGCATTGTATAAACATGTGATGGCGATAATAAAAGTGGGGACTACATAATAAAGGTTGCCATCACAAGGGGCAATATAATCTAACATTCCTTTGCACTAAACTATTTAGCATACAACCAAAAAACACATGACAACCTCTTCTTACATGTGCGAAGGGCCTATCTTTTACCTTTATGTATTTACTTTTGTGCAAGAGTCATAGTATTTTCCTCTACCTTCTTTATCTTCTCTTTGGCAAGCATCATGTGGTGGGTAAAGATCTAAACATATATATCGAGCTGAATGTGGGTGGTCATGAGTTATTGTTGTTGACATCACACTTGAGGGGAATACGTTGGGAGGCAACACTATAAGCGCCTAGCTTTCTATGTGTCTTGTTGAAACCTTTTACTCCTATGTATGCGGTGAGTGTTAGAAATCATATAAGACTAAATGATGGTTGAGTATATGGACTTTCTTAAAAGCTCTGATATGCGACCCTTCCTGAAGATATGATAAATTATGTTGCAAGGTTGACTCAGAACATACTTTGTTAGTTTTCAATAGAATTTATGCTTCATACTTCGATGTTCTGATGAATTGCTACTTGTCTATAAGAAGCCATTATGATGAAAGTTATATGATGAGAATGCTTTGATGAAGTATTTTATAAAGTTTTATTAGTTGTTATAATAATGAGCATGATGCTGCTATGTTTGTAATTTTTTTATCGACACCTCTCTTTGAAAGCATGTGGTCATGATTTTCATTATCGGCTTTCTCTTAAGGACAAGAGAAGTCTAAGCTTGGGGTCCATTTTGCATCATGCTTTGTTACTGTTATTTATATTGTTTATATGGAGTTTGCCACTTGGTGGAGTTACTCTAATGCATTTTCTCTCATAATATGCAAGGTTTATATCAAGTGGGAGAATACCGACAAATGGAATTCTGGACCTAAAAAAGCTACATCAGAGATACCTATTCTTCACATCTCCAATTGGGATGAAAAATTTACAGACATTTATTTTATAATAAATAAATAAATACTGGAGCGAAGAAGTACCGGAGGGGGGCTATGAGGCACCCACTATACACTAGGGCGCGCCAGGTCCCCTCGCATGGCCTGATGTTTAGTGGCCCCCGGGCCCACCTATGGCGTAAAATCGCTTTTACCCTGAAAAATTAAGAGGAGGACTTTGGGACGAAGCGCCACCGTCTCGAGGTGGAACCTAGGCAGGAGCACTTTTGCCATCCGACGGAGCGATTCCGCCGAAGGAACTTCCCTCCGAGAGGGGGAAATCGAGGACATCATCATCACCAAGAACCCTCTCATCTTGGGGAGGCCAATATTCATCAACATTCTCATCAACACTATCTCCTATCAAAGCCCTAGTTCATCTCTTGTGCTCAATCTTGTATCGGATCCTCAGATTGGTACCTAGGGTGTGTCTAGTAGTGTTCATTATATCTTGTAGTTGATGCTTTATGGTTTATTAGGTGGAAGATCATATGTTCAGATCATTATGCTATTTATTACCTCTCTGATCCTGAACATGTTTATCACTTGTGAGTAGTTACTTTTGTTCTCGAGGGCACGAGAGAAATCATGTTGCAAGTAGTCATGTGAAGTTGATATTCGTTCGATATTTTAACGGTATGAATGTTGTGATTCCCTTAGTGGTGTTACGTGAACATCGACTACACTTCACCATATTTGGGCCTAAGGGAATGCATTGTGGAGTAGTAATTAGAGGGTGGGTTGCGAGAGTGACAGAAACTTAAACCCCAGTCTATGCACTACTTCGTAAGGGGCTGATTTGGATCCCTATGTTTAATGCTATGGTTATAATTTATTCTTAATACTCTTATCGTTGTTGCGGATGCTTGGGGGAGGGTTAATCATAAGTGGGAGGTTTGTTCAAGTAAGAACAATACCCAAGCACCGGTCCACCCACATATCAAATTATCAAAATACCGAACGCGAATCAACCCAACATGACGAAAGTGACTAGATGAAATTCCCATGTGCCCGCAAGAACGCTTCGACTATTATAAGAAATTGTTCTGGCCTGTCCTTTGACACAAAAGGATTGGGCTACCTTGCTGCACCTATTGTTACTATTTCTACTTGTCACTTGTTACAATTAACTTGCTATCAACCAACTTGTTACCAGTATTTCACTGCTTGCAGAAATTACCTTGTTGAAAACCGCTTGTCATTTCCTTCTGCTCCTCGTTGGGTTTGACACTCTTACTTATCGAAAAGACTACGATTGACCCCCTATACTTGTGGGTTATCAATTACCTAGGCATGCACATGAAGTCAGTAATTATGCTATGAAATTACATCCTGCTTGTGTTGCATTATTCGGTCTTAGTTATGTTTAATGTTCGCTTATGATGATTTTCTTTCCTTGGTTGGGCGCTTCTCAATCTATTTGATAGCTTTCACTTGTGCCAAGGGGGAATGCTGCTTGTGCATCCAAATCCTAAACCCAAAGTTGTGCCAAATCAGTCCACCATACCTACCTATATGCGGTATTTCAGTGTCGTTCTAAGTAAATTTGTGGGAACTCTAATATTCCAAATAAACTTCTGTTTTGTGATCTTGTACCGCTCATGAAGTGGCAAGGGGTGGACGGTATCTTCCATGTTAAATAGTTTATTCTCAATATGAGTGTTTTTTCACTTGTGATTGCACGAGAGTATGGCAGTAATAGGGATGCCCTGTTCCGAAATGCAAAGAAAATTTATTTTATCTTGTGAAATAATAAATTCCTTGGAATGTGTTGGTATGGACGGTACATGTGGATGCGGATAGCCGTGGAGTGTGAAAGAATGGTGGAAAAAGGAATAAAATTTATTTTCTATTTGGGAACCACCTATGATTTGTTTAGCATGGAAGATATTGGGAACTCTTAATCGTTTTTGTTGACAGGAAAAACATGCCACCCAAAACATTTTATCTCTCCATTTTTTCGCTTTGAGCTCTGGCACCACTATGAATCTCTGCTTCCCTCTGTGAAGGGACTATCTATTTAGCTTTATGCAATTTTTATTTTTATTTGAGTCTCCATCTTCTCTTATAAAGCAACAACTACAGGATACTATTATCATACTTGAGCATTGGATGTAGCTAATATTTGGGTGTGTTGCATGAATGGATCACTGCTTGAGCATGATGGGCTAGGGATAACATTCTTTAGCATTGATGTTTTGACAGACTTGGTTGCTTGTTGATATTCTTGATTATTAAAGTTTTCATGTCAAATTATAGACTATTGCTTTGAATCATCTACAAGTCTATATGTCGATGCTATAAAGAAAAGAATATGATGAACATGTTAGCCAACATTCCACATCAAAAATTCTATTTTTATCATTTACCTACTCAGGGACGAGCATGAATTTAGCTTGGGGATGTTGATACGTCTCCAACGCATCTATAGTTTTTGATTGTTCCATGCTGTTATATTATCATTCTTGAATGTTTTACAATCATTTTATATTAACTTTATATCATTTTTGGGGACTAACTGGTACGTCCATTCGCATCATGTTTTCATGTTGATATTTATCGCTTCTTGGGCTGTTATTTCACTTCACGGTACAATTCTTATGCCTTTTCTCTCTTATTTTGCAAGGTTTACATGAAGAAGGAGAATGCCGGCAGCTAGAATTCTGGCCTAAAAGTGGAGCAAAGTTGAGATACCTATTCTGCGCAAGTCCAAACGCCGTAGAAATCAACGAGGATTTTTTTTCCGGATTTATAAAAAATACTGGGCCGAAGAAGCGCCAGAGGGGCTCCAGGGGTTGGCCACAAGCCTGCACGGAGTGGCCAACCCCCCAGGCTGCGCTATGAGGGCTTGTCAGCAACCTGCTGGCCCACTTGCCCCCTCTTCTGCTATATGAAGGGTTTCGTCTGGAAAAAAATCAAGGAGGAGCTTTTTCGTGGATTCGCCGCCGCCACGAGGCGGAACTTGAGCAGAACCAATCTAGAGCTCCGGCAGGTTGATCCTGCCGGGGAAACATCCCTCCCGGAGGGGGAAATCGTCGCCATCGTCATCACCAACACTCCTCTCATCGTAGGGGACTCGTCACCATCAACATATTCATCAGAACCATCTCATCTCCAAACCGTAGTTCATCAGTTGTAACCAATCTCCGTCTCGCGACTCCGATTGGTACTTGTAAGGTTGCTAGTAGTGTTGATTACTCTTTGTAGTTGATGCTAGTTGGATTACTTGCTGGAAGAGTTTATATTCAGATCCTTGATGCTACTCATTACCTCTGTGGTCATGAATATGATTATGCTTTGTGAGTAGTTACTTTTGTTCCTAAGGACATGGGATAAGTCATGCTATTAGTAGTCATGTGAATTTGGTATTCGTTCAGTAATTTGATATGTTGTATGTTGTTTTTCCTCTAGTGGTGTTATGTGATTGTCGACTACATAACACTTCACCATTATTTGGGCCTAGAGGAAGGCATTGGGAAGTACTAAGTAGATGATGGGTTGCTAGAGTGACAGAAGCTTAAACCCTAGTTTATGCATTGCTTCGTAAGGGTCTGATTTGGATCCACTAGTTTAATGCTATGGTTAGACTTTGTCTTAATTCTTTTTTCGTAGTTGCGGATGCTTGCGAGAGGGGTTAATAATAAGTGGGATGCTTGTCCAAGTAAGGGCAGTACCCAAGCGCCGATCCACCCACATATCAAACTATCAAAGTAACGAACGCGAATCATATGAACATGATGAAAACTAGCATGACAAATATTTCCGTGTGTCCTCGGGAGTGTTTTTCCTCCTATTGGACTTTGTTCAGGCTTGTCCCTTGCTACAAAAGGGATTGGGCCACTTTGCTTCACCGTTGCTACTTTTGTTACTTGTTGCTTGCTACGAATCATCTCACCACACAATCACTTGTTACCAACAATTTCAGTGCCTGCAGATTTTACCTTGCTGAAAACCACTTGTTAGATTGATCCCCTACGATTGATCCCCTATCCTTGTTGGGTTCGACACTCTTACTTATCGAAAGGACTATGATTGATCCCCTATACTTGTGGGTCATCAAGACTCTTTTCTGGCGCCGTTGTCGGGGAGTGAAGCGCCTTTGGTAAGTGGAACTTGGTTAGGAAACATTCATATAGCGTGCTGAATTTTATTGTCACTTGTCACTATGGATACTAATCCTTTGAGGGGCTTGTTCGGGGTATCTTCACCTCGAACGGAATCACAGAGAGTTGCTCCTCAACCTGCTGCACCTACTGAAAATATTTGCTTTGAATTTCCTTCGGGTATGCTTGAGAAACTGTTGGCTAATCCTTTTATAGGAGATGGAACATCACATCCAGACTTGCATCTAATCTATGTAGATGAAGTTTGTAGTTTATTTAAGCTTGCAAGTTTGCCCGAGGGTGAGGTCAAGAAAAAGGTCTTTCCTTTATCTTTGAAGGATAAGGATTTGATATGGTATAGGCTATGTGATGATACGGGATCATGGGACTACAATCGGTTGAAATTGGAATTTCATCAAAAGTTTTATCCTATGCACTTAGTACATCGTGATCGGAATTATATTTATAATTTTTGGCCTTGTGACAGATAAAGCATCGCTCAAGCTTGGGCGAGGCTTAAATCAATGCTATATTCATGCCCCAATCAGGAGCTCTCGAGAGAAATTATCATTCAGAACTTCTATGCTCGACTTTCTCATGATGATCGCACTATGCTTGACACTTCTTGTACCAGTTCTTTTATGAAGAGAGATGTTGACTTCAAATGGAATTTATTGGAGAGAATTAAACGCAACTCTGAAGATTGGGAGCTTGAAGAAGGTAATGAGTCAGGTATGAATTTCACGTTTGATTGCGTTAAATCCTTTGTTGAGACAAATACTTTTTTGTGACTTTAGCACTAAGTATGGACTTGACTCTGAGATAGTAGCTTCATTGTGTGAATCCTTTGCTCCCCATATTGATCTCCCCAAAGAGAAGTGGTTTAAATATCATCCTCCTGTAGAATTCAATGTAGTTAAACCCACTCCAGTTGAAGAGAAAGTCATTGCCTGTAATGATCCTGTGGTTGCCAGTGATTACATTGAGAAACCACCTTTCCCTTTTAGGATAAAGGATCATTCTAAAGCTTCAACTATGATACGTAGAGGCTACATTAGAAAACCTACACCCCCTGAGTAAATTAGAGTTGAACCTAACATTGCTATTATCAATGATCTTCTGTCCAACGATGTTAAGGGACAAAATAATCACTTCTGTGAAGATGCTGCTAGAATTGCTAAACCTCATGTTAGAGACAAACATAGGCCTGTGGTTGGCATGCCTGTGGTTTTTGTTAAGATAGGAGATCATTGTTATCATGGTTTATGTGACGTGGGTGCTAGTGTTAGTGCAATACCTCAATCCTTATACAATGAAATTAAAGACGAGATTGCACCTGTTGAGATAGAACCCATTGATGTCACTATTCAGCTTCCCAATAGAGAAACTATCTGACCTGTGGGAATTGTGAGGGATGTTGAAGTCTTGTGTGGTAAAACGAAGTATCCTGCTGATTTCCTCGTTCTTGCTACCGCACAAGATATCTTCTGTCCCATCATATTTGGTAGACCTTTTCTCAATACCGTCAATGCTCATATTAACTGTGAGAATCAAACTGTCACTGTTGGCTTTGAAGGTGTGTCACATGAGTTCAATTTCTCCATGTTTGGTAGACAACCTCATGAAAAAGAGTTGCTTAGTAGGGATGAAACTATTGCCTTAGCTTCTATTGTCGTGCCTCCTACTGATCCCTTAGAGCAATACTTGCTTGAGCATGAAAATGATATGCATATGGATGAAAGGGATGAGATAGATAGAGTTGTCTTAGAACAATATCCTATTCTTATGAATGACTTGCCTTTTGAACTTCTTGGGGATCCACCCTCACCAAAGGGTGATCCTGTGTTCGAGCTTAAACAGTTGCCTGATACTCTTTAGTATGCCTATCTTGACGAAAATGAGATATATCCTGTTATTATTAGTGCTAGCCTCTCAGAGCATGAAGAAAAGAAGTTACTAAAAACTCTGAGGAAGCACCGCGCTGCTATTGGATATACTCTTGATGATCTTAAGGGCATTAGTCCCACTCTATGCCAGCATAAGACTAAAACTGATCCTGATTTCAAACCAGTTGCTGATCATCAAAGGAGATTGAATCCTAAGATGAAAGAAGTAGTAAGAAAAGAAATACTAAAGCTCCTAGAAGTGTGTATTATCTATCCTGTTGCTCATAGAGATTGGGTGAGTCCGGTGCATTGCGTCCCTAAGAAGGGAGGCATTACCGTTGTCCCTAATGATATGGATGAATTGATCCCACAGAGGATTATTACTGGCTATAGGATGGTAATTGATTTTAGGAAACTGAATAAGGCCACTGGGAAAGATCATTACCCTCTTCCTTTCATCGACCAAATGCTAGAAAGGCTGTATAAACACACACGCTTCTGCTTTCTAGACAGTTATTCTGGTTTCTACCAAATACCAGTTGCACAATATGATCAGGAGAAAACCACTTTCACCTGCCCTTTCGGTACCTTTGCTTAGAGACGTATGCCTTTTGGGTTATGTAATGCACCTGCCACCTTTCAAAGATGTAAGATGGCTATATTCTCTGACTTTTGTGAAAAGATTGTTAAGGTTTTCATGGATGACTTTTCCGTTTATGGGTCTTCCTTTAATGATTGCCTCAACAACCTTGATCGAGTCTTGCACAGATATAAAGACACCAATCTTGTCTTGAATTGGGAGAAGTGCCACTTTATGGTTAATGAAGGTATCGTCTTAGGACATAAAATTTCCAAAAGAGGTATTGAAGTCGATAAGGCTAAGGTTGATGCAATTTCGAAAATGCCACACCCCACAGATATCAAAGGTATAAGAAGTTTCCTTGATCATGCAGGTTTCTATAGAAGGTTCATTAGAGACTTCTCTAAGATTTCTAGGCCTCTTACCAATCTCTTGCAAAAGGATATTCCTTTTGTCTTTGACGACGATTTTGAGGAAACCTTCGAAATACTTAAGAGGTCTTTGATAACTGCACCTATTGTTCAACCACCTAATTGGAACTTACCTTTTGAAATCATATGTGATGCTAGTGATTATGCTGTTGGTGATGTTCTAGGGCAAAGAGTCGATAAGAAGTTGAATGTTATTCACTATGGTAGTAAAACTCTAGACAGTGCACAAAGAAACTATGCTACTACGGAGAAGGAATTTTTAGCAGTCGTGTTTGCATGTGAAAAGTTTAGGTCTTACATAGTTGATTCGAAAGTCACTATTCACACTGATCATGCTGCTATTAAGTACTTCATGGAGAAGAAGGACGCTAAATCTAGGCTTATCAGATGGGTTCTCTTGCTACAAGAATTTTATTTGCACGTTGTCGATAGGAAGGGTGCTGATAACCCAGTAGCAGATAACTTGTCTAGGTTGGAGAACATTATTGGTGACCCACAACCTATTGATGATAGCTTTCCCAGTGAGCAATTTAATATCATCAATGCTTCACGTAGTGCGCCGTGGTATGCTGATTATGCAAACTATATCGTTGCCAAATACATACCACCTAGTTTCACGTACCAGCAAAAGAAGAAATTCTTCTTTGACTTGAGACACTACTTTTGCGATGATCCTCACCTTTATAAGGAAGGAGTAGATGGTGTTATTAGACGTTGTGTACCTGAACATGAACAGGGACAAATCCTACAGAAGTGTCACTCCGAGGCCTACGGAGGACACCATGTGGGAGATAGAACTGCGCACAAGGTATTGCAATCAGTTTTCTGTTGGCCCACTCTCTTCAAGGATACCCGTAAGTTTGTCTTGTCTTGTGAGGAATGTCAAAGAATAGGTAATATTAGGAAACATTAGGAAATTCACTTGTCATTGAACCATTTGATGTGTGGGGCTTTGATTATATGGGACCTTTTCCAAAATCCAACGGGTATAGTCATATCCTAGTTGCTGTTGATTATGTCACTAAGTGGGTAGAAGCTATCCCCACTAATAGTGCTGATCACAACACGTCTATCAGGATGCTGAAAGAAGTTATCTTCCCTAGATTTGGAGTCCCTAGATATCTAGTGACCGACGGTGGTTCACACTTCATTCGTGGTGCTTTCCGTAAAATGCTTTCTAAGTACGATGTCAACCATAGAATTCTACCTATCACCCTCAGTCCAGTGGTCTAGTAGATCTAAGCAAGAGAGAGATTAAACTAATTCTACAAAATACTGTCAACAGGTCTAGAAAGTATTGGTCTAAGAAGCTCGATGATGCACTGTGGGCTTATAGAACTCTTATAAGAATCCCATGGGCATGTCTCCGTACAAAATGGTGTACGGTAAAGCATGTCATTTACCTCTTGAGCTAGAGCATAAAGCTTATTGGGAAATCAAAGAGCTCAACTTTTATTTCAAACTTCCGGTGAGAAGAGGTTATTTGACATTAGCTCGCTTGATGAATGGACAACTGAGGCATATGAGAATGCCAAGTTGTTCAAAGAGAAGGTTAAGAGGTGGCATGATAAGAGGATACAAAAGCGTGAGTTCAATGTAGGTGATTATGTCTTGCTACATAAGTCTCGTTTAAGATTCTTTGCAGGCAAGCTTCTCTCTAAATGGGAAGGTCCCTATGTTGTTGAGGAAGTATATCGTTCAGGTGCTATCAAGATCAACAACATGGAAGGTAATTGTCCGAGAGTTGTAAATGGGCAGAGAATCAAGCATTATATCTCAGGCACTCCCATAAATGTTGAAAGCAATATTATCAATACCATAACTCCGGAAGAATACCTAAGGGATATTTATCAACCTGTTTCAGACTCCGAAAACGAAGAGGTATGTGATTCGGTAAGAAAACAGAGTCCCAAACTTTTCCAGTAGGAATTTTTCTCTGTTTTGGAATATTTGAAAAATACAAAAATTGGAAGTAGTCCGGAAAGTGCGCGAGGAGGCGACAAGCCTGCACGATGCAGACCCACCTCCTGGCTGCGCCGTGAGGGCTTGTGTCCACCTCGTGCGCCTCCCGGACTCCGTTTTCATGCAGGGTACTCCTTCTGGTCTGAAAAAATCATTATATATACTCCCGTTTGGTCTGACCCCTGCATCATGCAGATTTCTTCTTTTTTTTGTTTCGAGCCTGTTTCTGTTGCAGATCTAGATTGCTATGACTTCCCCAAAAGCTCCGAAGGACAAGATCTTCGAGAAGGTCATCAATCCCTACCTCACGGGAGTGCTGCAACACCCTCAATCTATCGAGATGCGTGAGGGGATGTCGCACATCCGTCATGTTGAGGGGCCCAAGAAGACCGGAAGCATGGAGATGAGGATCGAAGCAAGGGAGCAACAAGTCTTCAAGTGCCAAGTGATGGTGGAGCGTGGAGTTCACCAACAAGCACATGATTGATGCCAATGAAATTGGGAAGGACCTCTCCACGCTCTATGACAGGATTGATCAACTCCAGGCCCAGATCTATGACCTGCAAAACCAAAACTGTGAGTATGCGTATAGATTTAAATCAATACGGTTGGCTGCAAATTTGAGGATTCCGGAGACTCGTTCATCTTTCCATGCTGGAGCACCTATGCCTTGGAAGATGGAGGATCAAACTCATGTTGCAAGAACTCCTCCACCACCACGAAAGGAAGACAACTGAGCATTGGTATGGGCAATCCCCTTGGCTTGTGCCAAGCTTGGGGGAGTTGCCCCGGTATCGTATCACCATCACATCTTTTGCCTTTACCTTTGTTTTAGTTTTCCTTTTAAGTTTTCTCTTTCTCTAGTATATTAAAAGTCTTAGTGTTTTAGTCTTGAGTTTTGCTTTGTGTCACCCCCAATGTATTCAAGCTTGCGAGCCATATAATAAAGAGTGTCCTAGTTGAAGGGCTTTACCTCTTGCCATGATCGAAAGAGTGAGAATAGAACAAAAGCATGAAAGATCATGCAATGATCTTATGGGAAGTGATGGCTTCTAATATAAAAAGAATAAGGATTGGAACTTTTTGAGGGTAGGCAAACGTAGACCTTGGTCATGGTTGCAATTAATGGGAAGTGATAAAGAAGGAGAGGTTCACATATAAATATATCATCTCGGACACCACCTATGATTGTGAACACTCACTAAACTATTGCATGCCTAGAAGTAGATGTTGGACAAGGAAGACAACATAATGAATTGTGTTTGCTTGGCTCCGAACAATGTTATATGATTAGAGATCCCTTAGCATGTGACGATTGCTTCCACCTCACATTTAGCCAAACCTCCCGCACTAAGTAGAGATACTACTTGTGCATCCATAAACCATCAACCCAGTTTTGCCATGTGAGTCCAGCATACCTACCTATGGATTGAATAAGATCCCTCAAGTAAGTTGCCATCGGTGCAAGCAATAAAAATTGCTCTCTAGTATGTATGATCTATTAGTGTGTGTAAAATAAGCTTTGTACGAACCTGTGATGAGGAAGACAAAAAAGCGAAAGACTGCATAATAAAGTTCTTTATCGCAAGGGCAATATAAAGTGACGTTCCTCCGCACTAAGAGGACACGCATCCAAACCTCAAAAGCCCATGACAACCTCTGCTTCCCTCTGCGAAGGGCCTATCTTATACCTTTACTTTTTGCCCTTGAAAGAGTCATGGTGATCTTCATCAATTCCTTATCTCGCCTTTATCTTGGCTAACGTCATATGCTTGGGAAAGATCTATATTCATATGTCAACTTGGAGGTAAGTATTCATGAATTATTATCGTTGACATTACCCTTGAGGTAAGCAGTTGGGAGGCAAAACTATAAGCCCCTATCTTTCTCTTTGTCCAGCTGAAACTTTGATCTCATGAGTACCACGTGAGTTATAGCAATTGTAGAGAACGAAAGAATGATTGAGTATGTGGATTTTCTTTACAAGCTCTTATTTGACTCTTTCTGATGTTGTGATAAATTGTAAATTGCTTCAATGAATAAAGGCTATCGGTTGTTACTTCTCGGTAAGGTTCTTGATCCATGCTTTACTTTGTGAAGGAATTATCACTTTAGCATGAGAGATTATATGTTGGTATTGCTATTCTGATCTTGATGATGATGCATGCATGTTCGTATCTTGTTTGTTCGACACCTCTCTACCGAAACATGTGGACATAGTTATTGAGCTAGGCTTTCGCTTGAGGACAAGCGAGGTCTAAGCTTGGGGAGTTGATACGTCCATTTTGCATCATGTTTTCATGTTGATATTTATCGCTTCTTGGGCTGTTATTTCACTTCACGGTACAATTCTTATGCCTTTTCTCTCTTATTTTGCAAGGTTTACATGAAGAGGGAGAATGCTGGCAGCTCTGGCCTGAAAGTGGAGCCAAATGTCGTAAAATCAATGACGATTTTTTTCCGGATTTATAAAAAATACTGGGCCGAAGAAGCGCTAGAGGGGCGCGAGGGGTTGGCCACAAGCCTGCACGGTGCGACCACCCCCCAGGCCGAGCCATGAGGGCTTGTGGGCAACCTGCTGGCCCACTTGCCCCCTCTTCTGCTATATGAAGGGTTTCGTCTAGAAAAAAAATCAAGGAGGAGCTTTTTCGTGGATTCGCCGCCGCCACGAGGCAGAACTTGAGCAGAACCAATCTAGAGCTCCGGCAGGACGATCCTGCCGGGGAAACTTCCCTCCCGGAGGGGGAAATCGTCGCCATCGTCATCACCAACACTCCTCTCATCGAAGGGGAATCGTCACCATCAACATCTTCATCAGCACCATCTCATATCCAAACCATAGTTCATCACTTGTAACCAATCTCCGTCTCGCGACTCCGATTGGTACTTGTAAGGTTGCTAGTAGTGTTGGTTACTCTTTGTAGTTGATGCTAGTTGGATTAATTGGTGGAAGAGTTTATGTTCAGATCCTTGATGCTACTCATTACCTCTGTGGTCATGAATATGATTATGCTTTATGAGTAGTTACTTTTGTTCCTGAGGACATGGGATAAGTCATGCTAATAGTAGTCATGTGAATTTGGTATTCGTTCGGTAATTTGATATTTTGTATGTTGTTTTTCCTCTAGTGGTGTTATGTGAACGTCGACTACATAAAAGTTCACCATTATTTGGGCCTAGAGGAAGGCATTGGGAAGTTGTAAGTAGATGATGGGTTGCTAGAGTGACGGAAGTTTAAACCCTAGTTTATGCGTTGCTTCGTAAGGGGCTGATTCGGATCCACTAGTTTAATGCTATGGTTAGACTTTGTCTTAATTCTTATTTCGTAGTTGCGGATGCTTGCGAGAGGGGTTAATCATAGGTGGGATGCTTGTCCAAGTAAGGGCAGTACCCAAGTGCCGGTGCACCCACATAACAAACTATCAAAGTAAGGAATGCGAATCATATGAACATGATGAAAACTAGCATGACAGAAATTCCCGTGTGTCCTCAGGAGCGTTTTTCCTCCTATAAGAGTTTGTTCAGGCTTGTCCCTTGCTACAAAAGGGATTGGGCCACTTTGCTACACCGTTGCTACTTCTGTTACTTGTTGCTTGCTACGAATCATCTCACCACACAATCACTTGTTACCGACAATTTCAGTGCGTGCAGATTTTACCTTGCTGAAAACCACTTGTCAGATCCTTCTGCTCCTCGTTGGGTTTGACACTCTTACTTATCGAAAGGACTATGATTGATCCCCTATACTTGTGGGTCATCACTAACCTATTAACATAGTGCCCACTGCCAGTTGCTGTTTTTTGCTTGTTTTTTCCTACACAGAAAATCAATATGAGATGAAGTCCAAATGTCACGAAACTTCTTGGAGATTTTTTTGGACCAGAGGGAAACGCGACAACCAATGAAGCTCACTAGGGGAGGCCCAGGTGGCCCACTAGGCACCAGGGCGCGCCCTGGTGGGTACTAGGGGCCTCGGGCACCTCCTCCATTGCCTCTTGACTCCAAAAATACCTAGATATTCCAGAAACCCTAGAGGAGTCGATGAAAAATTGTTCTAGTCGTCCCAAGTTCCAGAAGCCACAAGATCCAATCTAGAGCCCTTTTCGGCACCCTGTCGGAGGGGAACACGATCACGGAGGGTTTCATCATCCCCATTGGTGCTCCTTCAATGATGCATGAGTAGTTCATATCAGTCCTACGAGTCCATAGGCAGTAGCTAGATGTCTTTCTCTCTCGTTTTGCTTCTCAATACAATGGTATGTGGGAGATCTATTTGATGTAACTATTTCTTTTGCAGTGTGTGTGTTGGGATCCGGTGAACTATGAATTTATGATGACATCTATGAAATTATATACATTCTTAATAATTATAGCCTCGTATTTGTTCTTCGATATTTGGGTTCTGTTTGGACAACTTGATTTTTTTATCTTGCAATTGGAAGAGGTGCTTTGTGATGGGTTCGATCTTGCGGTGCTCAATCTCAGTGATAGAAGGAGACATGACACGCATGTGTAAGTGCATCTAGTGCCCCTTAGTGATTTTGGTGGGTTGAAGACTTATAGGTTAAGTATCTAATGTGTTTGTGAGTGTACACAAGATCTATAAGTCATTGAGGAGTTTGAGATATTTGAAGAATATCGACCCCTAAAAATGTATGTCTTCAGTTGAAGAAATTGGTCTGAAGCTGAAGAGATGAATCGCGAGGAATCTGCGATGAAATTGATATTCCTCATGAAGATACTGATATTGAGAAGTCTGGTGTGTCCTGAAGAAAATCACTATGAAGAATTTGAAGCATGAAGAAATACACTTTCTGTTTTATTTTCTTCGCATTTGAGTAACAGGAACACCGTACTGTTAAAGGGGGTCGAAGTTACACTTTGGAATGAATTTCCTCATGATGCTCAACCCAAGCCTAATCCTACCAAAAGCCTCAAGTGAGGAATATGAGTGACATGAGGACTCTCACAGTTGAGGGTTCCGACCGTTTCGATAGCCACGCCAAGTCACTCGTCTTATCCACTCCAACGGTCATATTATTTAAGGGCATTAGTGTCAAATCATGTCGGGATGCTCCCAGGCTATAAATAGTCACCCCCACAACCACTAGCTGGTTGGCTGCTCCGTTAGAAACTGACACTTGTCATAAGATCAACCCAATTCCTCAGAGCCTTCGAGAGTAATTCATCAGTGAGGAAATACACCATACACCGAAACCACAAACCAAACCTAGTGATGGAGCATCACTGAAGAAGTTGTTCCTGTGTGGGACTGAAGCCTTTTACCTTTGAGGACTGTGCATCCTCCAAACGGTTAGGCGTCATGGTCTAGAGCTTTCCAGCAGTCAATTGTGGATTGTCGGGTGACCAAGTTTCTGATGGTTTGGAAGTCTGCCCTGAAGACTTACCACGAGTGTTGGGCGAGGATTGTGTGTCCTTAGCTCAAGGAGAATACGGTAGGGGCTGTGTGTCCTGGGACTGTGTGTCTTTTGGTTTCAATACCAAGCCATTCCAAACCAGATGTACGACTGTCACTGCAGTTGGAACCGGGTCATCAACGACTGTCTTCACTAAGAAACGGGTTCTAATTCCTCAAGTCCTTACTTTCCTCGTATTATGTGTTGATGATTTTCAATGCGACTGTTTGAAGAATTTGCTGAAGACTTTCTCTGAATTTCCTCAACCCCAAATTCTTCACGTCAGTTAATCCTCATCTCTATTCTTCGTGCCTGCTCACTGTGCAATCTGTTTTCACATTCTTCACTCTGAAAAACTGTTGTTGTGAAACTTTGCACTTCTGATCCTTTACTGTTTCCGCTGTAAGTTAATCATCAGTGAGGAATTTCCTCAAAAGGAATTTCCTCAGTGATGAAATTCTAAAAATCTCCTATTCACCCCCCTCTAGTCGATATAACGCACTTTCAATTGGTATCAAAGCAAGGTACTCCCTTGTTCTGTGTGATTTTGGTTTAACCACCTCGAGTTTTAGTTATGTCGACTGCAGGCATGTTTAAGGTGACTGCAGCATGTCCTACCTACGAAGGAAAGAACTTTCCCTTCTAGAAGAACAAAATGCAAAAGCATCTACAAGCTATTGATAATGATCTCTGGTATATTGTGGAACATGGCGTCCCCATCATCTCCGCTAGTGTCTCTGCTGCTGATGTGAAGAAATTCAAGCAACTCGATTCCCAAGCGAAGAACATCATCTGTGGCCATCTGAGCCCAGGCCAGTTTGGAAGAGTAAGTGCTTTGGGCTCTGCAACACTGATCTGGGAGAGACTGTGCAAGGTAAATGAAGGAGTATCAACCCAGCGTGACTCTCGTGTTGATATTCTTCGCAATCTCTTCAATCGCTTCAAGAGACATGACAATGAAAGCTGCGAAGATACCTTTGATCGCCTCATTGACATATCAAATGAACTGCAAGCACTGGGAGCTCAAGACATCACTGATCACGAAGTTGTGAAGAAATTGCTGAGATCTTTGGATTCTTCATTTGATACTTTAGTTCTGATGATTCAAGAAAGACCAGACTACAAGATGCTTGATCCAGATGATATACTTTAAAGGCTAAATACTCATGAATTCAGCTAGAGGTAAAGAGATATCTATATGGACCAAGCTATTCCAGACCACGTGCACTGGAGGCTAGAGCAATTTCCTCATCTGAAGAAGAAGACACAGATGACAGCATTTGTGACCCTGAAGAATTCGGACAGGAGCTTGCAATGCTCATGAGGAAATTCCAGAGCTTGCAATGCTTGACAGGGTTCGGTAAATCTTCAAGAAGAGACATGAGGAAATCAGAATCTTCATTTGAGGACTACAAGAAACGAACCTGCCACAAGTGCAAGAAATCAGGTCATTACATTGCTGAATGTCCCCGTTGGGGAAAGGAATCAAAGAAGAAGAAATACAAGGATGACAGTTCTGATGACTCTAAGAAGAAGAAGAAATCTTCAAAATCCTCATCTTCAAAGCCCTCATCACACAAGAAGACTAGTTTCAGAAAGGCTCGGGCACTTTATGGCAAGGAAATGGACTCCGAGGCAGAATCAGAGGAATGTGATGAAGAAGAGGGTTCTGATGAAGACTCAGAATCCGGAAAGGCTAGTCTTGCACTAGCAACCACTTTCGTCAGCAAGTCAATCTTCAATCTTGAAGAAAATGATTGCACCATCCATACTGACGACTATGCTGATGACTTCGCTCCAACCTATTGCTTCGTGGCAAAAGGTTCAAAGGTACCAAATAATGCCTCCTCCTCTGATTCAAGTGACTGTGAACCTAATGATTATAAGAAACCTAGTTACAGTAAACTTGCTATCATTGCCACTAAACAACAAACTGCTCTGGAAAAGCTTCAGAAACTGCTAGATAAAAGTGATGATCTGTTGAATGATGAAATGAACCTTACCCAAATCCTCACTGAAGATGTAAAAAGTCTTCAGTCTAGATTTGATAATCTTCAGGATCTTTATGATACACTCCTCACTGATCATGAGAAGCTTTCCTATGAATTTCTTCAAAGGAAGATTGATCTTGAGAAGCTGAGGATGTCTCATGATGATCTTCGAATGGAAAATGATTCATTACTAGCTCAACAGATCAGCGTTGATCAAGTTGAATTTATTCCTCCATGTCTTAAATGCATTGAACACGAGACTGCTAATTCCTCACGAGAATCATCAAATGCTAACATTGCTACAAATTCTTCAACTGCACCTGTTGTGTCTATTTCCTCACTTCAGGAAACACAAATGTTACTGATGAAATTGCAGGGTTGAAAGAATTGTACGTGACAGGCATATACAAAACCCTCAAAGGACATCAAACCCTTTGTAATGTGCTCAAAAAGCAGATCTTGAACAGGAAACCGAGGAAAGAAGGAATTGCCTTTGAGAGGAAATTAAATGCTGATGGATCTTATTGGAAACCTGAGCAGTATCCCAAAACCTCATGGGTTGCTGCTACTGGGCCTCCTTTTGATCGATCTAATCTAACTGGATTTTCATGTGAATTATCCTATTCTTCATATGAGTCATTTGACTCCAACTATAAACTGTTCCAAAATCAATCTGGTGAAGTATTTGCTCGATATGTTGAACTAACTGCAGGAATGGCCCTCCCTTGAGGAAAATCTGGGTTCCCAAAAGCTGTCTTGAAAATCTTCAGGTGAATGTCCTCATGACATCACCACTGAAGAATGAGAACCCCAGATCAAATTCCTCAGGAGGACCAAAGTCTTCAAGAGTATCAAAATCCTCAACTGGTCAAAACTATGCTCGTACCCGTGCTAATGCTTCTAACATGCAGGGAAACTACAAGGAATATGAATATGAGCATTACTCCTCAAATAATTATGTTCATAATTCCTCAAACCAGTTCTCTGCATAGTCATATGAGTACTTTAATCCCCCTACTGTTAAGAGAAGTGCATTGGCTTCAATGCCACCTTTCTCATATGGTGCTCGCAGGATGATGAATGATTTACCGCCCCTTCAAATGTGGGTGGTGAAGAAATCGAACTAATCACTTCTGTAGGTCAGGTCTCCAGATGAAAATCATCATCTGAAGAATTTGCTGGAGACCTGAGAAAATGCTTGATAGGACGCAAGCTAATGACTGATGAAATAGAAACATTTCACACGTCCTTACATTTATGTTATGATGAAATTACTGATCTGATGAAATTAGTATCATATTCTTCAAATCTGAAGCATATGAGATGGTAAGCTGTACTAATTCATCTGCAGGATGACAAACCCAAGAATACTGAGTGGGTTCTTGATAGTGGCTGCACACATCACATGACTGGTGATAAAAGCTTACTGATGAATATGCCACTAACTCCATCACCTCTGAAGCAAATCACATATGCTGACAAAGGTAAAAGCAAGGTATTGGGACTTGCCAAAGTGGCTATTTCCAAGGATAGGCATATGGACAAAGTGATGCTTGTTGAATCCCTTGGTTTTAATCTCATGTCAGTCTCGATGCTTTGTGATCTTGATATGATTGTTATCTTTGGTAGATGTAGATGTGTAGTCATCATGGAATCTGACAGATCCAAAGTCTTCGAAGGTGTAAGAAGAGGGGATTTGTACATTGTTGATTTCTCTACAGGTCCTCAACCAGCCACTTGCTTACTAGCAAAAACCTCAGAAGGATGGTTGTGGCACCGAAGACTAGGTCATGAAGGCATGAGGAATTTGCACACGCTCGCGAAGAAGAACCATGTCATCGGCATCGATCAGTCAAATTCTTCAAGGATCATCTCCGCGGTTCTTGTGAATCTGGGAAAATGACCAGATCCAAGCATCCCTAGAAGACAATCATGACCACTACACGTCCATTCGAATTGCTTAATACAGATCTATTTGGACCTACTCACTATGCCACACTAACCAATGCAGCATCTTTATATGGCTTCGTCATAGTTGATGATTATTCCAGATATACTTGGGTGCATATCATAGTGTATAAAACTAAAGTGCAGGAAATCTTCAAACGATTTTCTTCAAGGGCCTCGACGAACTTTGGCATTAAGATCAAACATATCAGGAGTGATAATGGAACTGAGTTCAAAAACACTCGTCTTGATGATTATCTTGATGAACTTGCTATTACTCACGAATTATCTGCTCCTTATACTCCTCAGCAGAATGGTGTCGTCGAAAGGAAGAACATGACTCTGGTTGAAATGGCAAGAACTATACTTGAAGAATATCAGACTCCTCGTCGCTTTTGGCCTGAAGCAATCAACATTGTATGCCATATCATCAACAGGGTATATCTTCACAAATTCCTCAAGAAAACCTCATATGAACTCCTCACTGACAAGAAACCCAATGTAAGTTATTTCAAAGTCTTCGGTGCAAAATGTTGGATTTGAGATCCTCACCATAGCTCAAAATTTGCACCTAAGGCTCATGAAGGTTTTATGCTCGGTTATGGAAAGGACTCGCACACTTACAGAGTCTTCAACAACTATCACAATAAATTTGTTGAGACTGTAGATGTGCTGTTCGATGAAACTAATGGCTCGCAAAGAGAGCAATTGCCTTCTGATCAAGATAAACTGTCTCGTGAGGAAGCAATAAAGTTCAAACCTACTGAAGACATTGTCCCCACTGAGGACATTGGTGAAGAAACGATCCCCATCACTGATGAAAATCAAGAAGATGCTGCTGAGGAAATTGCACCAGTACCACTTCCTTAGCCCAGACAAAATCCTCAACCAGCTCATCCGAGGTTTGCAAATGAAGTAGAACTTGACAAAATCCTCAATGACATCAACGTGCCAGGTCCTCTCACTCGCTCAAAAGCTTCACACTTAGTTAACTTTTGTGGGCATTTTTCCTTTGTATCCATCACAGAACCCTCACAAGTTGCTGAGGCTTTTCTGGAACCAGAGTGGATCCAAGCTATGCAAGACGAACTTCTTCAATTCAAGCTGAATGACGTATGGGAGCTCGTCAAACGACCAGATCCTCGCAAGCACAACATCATCGGCACCAAGTGGATTTTCCGAAACAAGTAAGATAAGGACGGTGAAGTGGTGAGGAACAAGGCACGACTTGTAGCCCAAGGCTACACCCAGGTTGAAGGAATAGATTTCGATGAAACTTTTGCACCTGTTGCTAGACTTGAAGCTATTCGAATACTACTTGCTTATGCTAATCATCATAACATCATCTTATATCAAATGGATGTGAAAAGTTCATTCCTCAATGGTAAGCTTGAGGAAGGAGTATACGTTGCTCAACCCCCAGGTTTTGAGGATCCAAAGAATCCAGACAAAGTCTTCAGACTCAAAAAGGCTCTTTATGGTCTCAAGCAAGCCCCTCGGGCATGGTATGATACATTGAAGGAATTCCTCATGAAGAAAGGCTTCAAACCTGGTTCACTCGATCCAACTCTTTTCACTAAATCCTATGATAATGAGCTATTTGTGTGCCAAATATATGTCGATGATATCATATTTGGCTGTACTGACAAACGATACAGTGATGAATTTGCCTACATGATGAGTGAAGAATATCAGATGTCCATGATGGGGGAGCTGAAATTCATCTTAGGTCTTCAAATTTGTCAACAAAGCAATGGAATCTTCATATCACAGGAGAAATACCTCAAGGATGTTCTGAGGAAATTCGACATGCATGAATGCAAAGGTGCCAAGACTCCAATGCCTACCAACGGCCACCTCAGCATTGATGAAAATGGTAAAGATTTCGATCAGCAAGTATATCGTTCTATGATTGGCTCTTTATTGTATCTATGTGCATCTAGGCCAGATATAATGCTTAGTGTTTGCATGTGTGCACGTTTTCAAGCAAAACCGAAGGAATCACACCATAAGGCTGTGAAACATATTCTTCGATACTTAGCTCACACACCAACACTAGGATTATGGTATCCCAAGGGATCAAATATTCATCTGGTAGGGTATTCTGATTCTGACTATGCTGGTGACCGTGTGGATCGCAAGTCAACTTCTGGCACATGCCATTTCCTCGGAAGATCAGTAGTTTGCTGGTCCTCAAAGAAGCAGAACTGCGTATCACTCTCCACTGCCGAAGCTGAGTACATTGCTGCTGGTTCTTGCTGTGCTCAATTACTATGGATGAAGCAAACCCTCAAGGACTACGGCATCAACATGAAGAATGTGCCTCTCTACTATGACAATGAGAGTGCTATCAAGATTGCATATAACCCAGTACAACACTCGAAGACCAAGCACATCCAGATTCGTCATCATTTTCTTCGGGACCATGTCCTCAAGGGCAATATCCTCATCGACCATGTGAAGACTGCTGATCAACTAGCAGATATCCTCACTAAGACCTTGGATGAGAAAAGGTTTTGCAAGTTGCGGTGTGAGCTAAATATCTTAGAATCTTCAAATGTTTTGTAAAAACACGCACACATCCTAACACTTATGCAAAATTGATGACTTAGATGTGCAACACATGATGAATCGATTTTCTTCAACTGATGAAGAATGTCACTCTGAATGTGAAGAAATCAACGAAGAAATTGATTCTCAGGGACCTACGACAATTGTACGCGGCGTCTGTAATCAACATTCTTATATGGTGGGTCACACCACCGCCCAATGTGAAATTCCTCAAGTTGATTTTCTTCAAATGTTCTATTTCCTCAAAATGTGTTTTTCTTCAAAACAACTGTTCTTCAATGTGATGATTTATCACAAAATCTTCAAAAACACTTGATGACTTTCAATTGACTAGATAGACTGTGATTTCAAGTCCTCAACATCATTCACTTATTGCTATTTCTTCAAGTTGATATTTCTGCTAAGTGAATGTGATCGGACCCTACATTCCCTATATGCTATACTCATCCAGTCTATTCAAATCTTCATATGTGTTCTACTTGAAACTTTGTTCAAAATCCTCACTGCGTCCTTGTCAGCTGATGATTTTGTAACGAAAATCCTCAAATCTTCAAAAATTGTTTCTTTAATACACAGTAACTGAACCCCACTTCCCACGATCGGATAACCACGATACTATCTCCACCGCACTGTTCGGGAGCTACACGTGTCATGCGGAGACGTAGAGGCAGGGGCAGTTTGGTCCGAAATTTTCGCGCCAACAGTAACTTTTGGCTATAAATATGTCCTTATCCCCCTCGGCATACTCTTCTTCACTCCATCGCTCTCCTGCCACAGCATACACCACCGAACCGTAGCGCCATCACTGGTAGTCTCGTCGCCGGTGAGGAAGAGCTTCACTGCCTAGACTTCTCCGTCGCCGGAACCACGCCGGAGTCGGACCATCTTCGTCCGCCGCCGTCGTAGACGTCCTCTGTCGCCGGGTTAGGGTGCGTTGGACACGCAACCGAAGAGCTTCTCCACACACACCTTTCTGTGTTCTTCGTGCGCACCTTCCAGGGTAAATAAATCCCATTTTTACAGCAAGTTAGATCTAAAATTTTACATCTTCTATGTGAAATCTGTTTTTCCTCAAGAAACGATAAGCACTTGATTCCTCAAACACTGCCTATCACCACATCATTAATGAACCATGCTAAGCATCTAAGATTTTCATGAGATTCCTCAATTGTGTGAATTTTTGGATCTGTACAACTCTGGAACCCAAGAACAGTATGCTTAGGCAAATTCCTCAACTAGTGGTTATATTCCTCAAACTGTCAAACTTTTTCATTTTCTTCAAATCTGAGAACGCATATGACCTCTCCAAATTCCTCGCAACTATACTCTGTTCACTGGTACACACATGTCAGCTGATGAATCTCTCAGTTGTCATCACATTAACTCATTTGCAGCATTTCTGGAAGAAAATCTTCAAGTCTCATCAGAATCCTCAAGAGTTCAATCTCATCAGCAGAATCCTCAGCTGAAGAAAATGGAGGATGACAGAAAACAGAAGGGAGGAAAGAAACTTGAGCAAAACACAGCTGCCGATATCCCTGAGGATATTTACTTGGACTATTGCACGCCTGATGAAGATGAGACAATGGCCAAGAGAAAGATACGCCTGCAGAAGATTGAACGCCGATGGGCGAAGGAATGGAAGGAATACAGGTTTGTGACTCCCAAGTATGCAAAGAAATTCACTCTGAAGCCCCTTGGCAGACGAGCCCCACTTGAGGATCATCAAGTAGCACAGCCCTCAAGCCTCAAG
The DNA here is from genome assembly GCF_904849725.1 of Hordeum vulgare subsp. vulgare. NCBI lineage: Eukaryota > Viridiplantae > Streptophyta > Magnoliopsida > Poales > Poaceae > Hordeum > Hordeum vulgare. The sequence goes on along the minus strand of NC_058519.1, from coordinate 406,669,113 downwards.
ACCATTGATGACTATCCAGATGAGAAGGAAAAGCATCTGGCTAAGCTCAAGAAGCAGGCAGAAACTACAGTGAGGAAATTCAATGAATCCTCAGCTGCTGCCTCAGCTGCTGCTACTTCCTCTGCCGCAGAAACCTCTGGCTCAGAAATTCCTCAAATGCAGTCTGTGTCGTCAAAGCCAAGGGCTCCAAAGCCTCAAGAGAAGTCTGCTCAGGCTTCTGTCACAAAACCCTCAGCACCAAAATCTTCAGCACCAAAACCATCAGCGCCAAAACCCTCAGTACCAATCTCCTCAGCGCCAAAGTCCTCAGCTCCACCTGCAAAGTCTCAAGAGAAACCAGTACAGAAGCAAGTCATGAAGCCTATGACCGCCAGCTCCTGCTCCGCACTCCCAGCTGCAACCAGCTCGGAGACAAAGTCTTCAGCACCTCCTGCGAAGACTCAGGTACTTGCTGAACGTGCAACTCTGCCAAGCCCCAGCAAAATCATCACTGTCCCGTCTGCATCAGAGGGAAGTGATGAATATGATGATGAAACCCTGCAAGCCATCATCAGAAACAAGCAGGAAAGAGTAGCTCAAGCATCAGGCAGTACCATTCCTCTGGCAATGGACCCCAAGGTCCTCCTTGACTACATCAACATTTGGTATGAGGACCCAAACACTCCGGTTGATGATTTGAAACTTCCCCTGGCATCAGTCACATGGTGACCACTTTCATCAATGAAGCCAATTGGAAAGAACAGCAGGCCAGGCAGACCAAAGTTGCAAAGATTAAAAAGGAGAAATTCCTCAAGCAGAATCTCCTCAAATTAACTCCTGATGCACTGGTGTCAACACAGGCAGAGCTGAAGAAATTGACCGACAAGTACTCCAAGCTGTGAGATCGTAAAAGTCTCAAGAGCAATTTCATCAAGCTGGCCACTAGTGCTCTTGATGAATACAATAATAAGGCCGCACCCCCAGCACCAACTTCTCAGCCCTTAATTGAGGAGCCAGCAGATGAATCTCCTCATGATAAGGAAACTCCTCAAGCTGAGGAAGTACAGCAAGAAAGCCGTGCAGATGCACCGGCTATTGAAGAAATCATCATGGAAGCTCCAGCTGATGAATTTGCTGCAGCTGATGAGGCTGCCCCTGACCCAGCTGCTTCGTCAAAGCAAGCTGATGACTCTGTTCGAGCTGGTTCGTCAATACCAGCTGAAGATCTGTCAAGAGAACCCCTTCACCAAAAGCTTCAACGGTGAAGAAGATGACTCCGTCTACATTAGACGTGAAGAAAATCAGGGCTGCTGAGAAGGAAGAAAAAAAGAGAAAGGCCTCCTCAGCAGAAGAAGAAACAGAGGCCAAGCACCTCAAAGCTATTGAAGAAACTGCTCCTCTCGACCCTGTGCCCTTGAATGTCGCTCCTTCCTATGAAATGATCATCATTGATGATCCAGCGAAAAAGGCAGATGAGGAAATGAAGGATGCCGCCTCTGAGGAACACACTGACGAGGAAATTTATATAGACGACAGTCCTCAGCCTTTCATTCCTCAGAAAGACATTGTTCAAGCATCAGCTGCACGAGCTGATGAAAGTGCATCTGCCACCAAGCCAGCTGAGGAAGGACAAACTGAAAATCCTCAAGCTGATGAAATTCAACGCTCTGAGCAGAATCCTCAAGATGAGGAAGAGGCTGACCCAACTCCTCCAACTAAGCAAGCAGAAGCAATTCCTCAGCCTGATGCACAGCCAGAGCAATCCCCTCAGCCTGAAGCACAGCCAGCTCCATCCCCTCAGCTTGAAGTACCAGCCGCTAAAATTCCTCACCCCGAGGAAAATGCTGAGGAGAATGCAGCTGCCCAAGACAATGCATTCATCATGCTCAACCCAGGGACTGCCATTGTTGTCTCCCATCGAATTCCTTGGCAAAATCTTAAGCTAGTTTAGCGTCAGCCATTCTCCAAGCGTCCTAAGTTTCAAAAGGAAATTTTCTTTGAAGAACGTATGTACTTCATTGGAGAGAACCCCTGTGACAAGCCTCAAATGAGGCATCTGAAGTTTTGGACTAGGACTCAGATGAATTACTATGCCCCTGTGCTATGTGCACGAAATAAGATATTCCAGCACAGGCATATTCCTCATGTTGAACTTGAAGCAATACCGTGCCTGGCGCCAGTCCTTAGTGTACTACATGATGCTGGTTTACACCCAATGTGCTCCGAGATCTCTGACTGGAACAGCGAGCTAATTCTTCAGTTTTATGCCACTCTTCACATATCTGGCAACCCTGAAGACATTAACACTTGGGTGTTTGATTGGATGTCACAAAACACTCACTACAAGGCTCCTACTACTGAACTCTTCAGAGAACTGCCTGTACCAATTCCCTCAGATGAGTCTGTGAAGCTTTATGGTGAGCGTGAGCTGCCAAATGGGATGATGGAAGTCCTCATGAAGCCTTTGGCTGAAGGAAAATCTCCGAGAACAACCTTCCTCGTCCACGAGCTCAAGTACACACCCAGATCTGTTTACAGAATCCTCTGCAGTGTGCTCGCGCCGATCAAAGGCCATGACGATGAAGAAGATGTTGTAGGCCTCATGAAGAATATCCTCTTCAACATAGTTCATGGTATTCCTATCAACATCCATGATTTCTTCTTGAGGACTTTGGCCGACAATGCTATGTGTCCTTTTGATCACAAGATATATGCCCCATGGATCATGAGATTCATCAGGACAAGGACAGGCATCAACTTCCACGCTGATTTCCAAAACCACGTTGGTTATATGCCTCCTATCCGGGTCAACAAGAAGACTTTCGAGTCTATTGAAGGAAAAGGCAAATCTGTGATTGAAGAAGGCAATAGGCCCCTTGATGGCCAGTTCAGAGAGCCAGAAGCTTATTCCTCATGGGATGATACTAAGACTCGTCCGACAAGACACGTTCCTCCTTGCGTGATGAATACAAGAGAGCTCATCCTCAGTCTTCACCAGAAGGTGGATCACAATCACAAGTGGGTCAAACGCCAGTTTGGTGCCATTGTGAAAACCCTCACTAAAACACAGAACTCTGTGAAGCTCAACCATCACTATTTGCATGAGGTTTTTGATCGCACCTGGGCTACACTTGCACATCTGAAGACTCAGACTAAGCTTGAAGAAATGGACTTTGAGCGAGACTTTGAATGGTCGTGGCCTCCCAAGAAGAAGTTCAGGCCTATTCCAGTTCCAGACCTTGAAGACAACTCCTTTTCTTCATTCCGCACTGCCGAAACTGATGAAGAACAGCTCGACACTGCTACCGGTCCAAGGAAGAAGACTACTCCCAAGAAGCAGCACGGCTCTTCATCAACCGCCAAGAAGTGAAGTCTTCACGGGCGTTAGTCCTCAGTTTGTCCCTTTTTGTCACTTGATGACAAAGGGGGAGAAGCTTGAGAGTTAGTCTTCAAGCGGGATATTTTTGGGGCTTATGAACTATACTTAAGTTACAAACTCTTGGCTCTTCTGAAGTTTTTATGTAGTGAGTTGTAACTTAAGCCCGATGGTACTCTGACGCTTTTGAACGTTTTTCTTCGCATGCTTATTCCTCAAGTTTTAATGCACGCATGCTAGAATTCGTCAGATACCATTTGTCATCGTGCATTTTCATTTTCTTCATATATGTTACATGTATGCATGATTTACAAGACTCAGGGGGAGATCTCCATGATATAAATCATCAATGTGCATTTGCTGTGAACAGCAAAATCCTCAGGATATGCACATCTTCAGGGGGAGTCTATCTGAATCTTGATTTCAAATTCCTAAAATGAGTATTTACACTTCATATTTTTGATCCCTGTTGAAGACTTAACCTAATTGTCATCAACCACCAAAAAGGGGGAGATTGTAAGTGCATCTAGTGCCCCTTAGTGATTTTGGTGGTTTGAAGACTTATAGGTTAAGTATCTAATGTGTTTGTGAGTGTACATAGGATTTATAAGTCATTGAGGAGTTTGAGATATTTGAAGAATATCGACCCCTAAAAATGAATGTCTTTAGTTGAAGAAATTGGTCTGAAGCTGAAGAAATGAATCGCGAGGAATCTGCGATGAAATTGATATTCCTCATGAAGATACTGATATTGAGAAGTCCGGTGTGTCCTGAAGAAAATCACTCTCAAGAATTTGAAGCATGAAGATTTACACTTTTTGTTTTATTTTCTTCGCATTTGAGTAATAGGAACACCGTACTGTTAAAGGGGGTCGAAGTTACACTTTGGAATGAATTTCCTCATGATGCTCAACCCAAGCCTAATCCTACCAAAAGCCTCAAGTGAGGAATATGAGTGACATGAGGACTCTCACAGTTGAGGGTTCCGACCATTTCAATAGCCACGCCAAGTCACTAGTCTTATCCACTCCAACAGTCATATTATTTAAGGGCATTAGTGTCAAATCATGTCGGGATGCTCCCAGGCTATAAATAGCCACCCCCCACAACCACTAGCTGGTTGGCTACTCCGTTAGAAACTGACACTTGTCATAAGAGCAACCCAATTCCTCAGAGCCTTCGAGAGTAATTCATCAGTGAGGAAATACACCATACACCGAAACCACAAACCAAAACTAGTGATTGAGCATCACTGAAGAAGTTTTTCCTGTGTGGGACTGAAGCCTTTTACCTTTGAGGACTGTGCATCCTCCAGACGGTTAGGCGTCATGGTCTAGAGCTTTCCAGCAGTCAATTGTGGATCGCCGGGTGACCAAGTTTGTGAGGGTTTGGAAGTCTGCCCTGAAGACTTACCACGAGTGCTGGGCAAGGACTGTGTGTCCTTAGCTCAAGGAGAATACCGTAGGGACTGTGTGTCCTAGGACTGTGTGTCTTTTGGTTTCAATACCAAGCCGCTCCAAACCAGATGTACGACTGTCACGGTAGTTGGAACTGGGTCATCAACGACTGTCTTCACTAAGAAACGGGTTCTAATTCCTCAACTCCTTACTTTCCTCGTATTATGTGTTGATGATTTTCACTGCGACTGTTTGAAGAATTTGCTGAAGACTTTCTCTGAATTTCCTCAACCCCAAATTCTTCACGTCAGTTAATCCTCATCTGTATTCTGCGTGCCTGCTCACTGTGCAATCTGTTTTCACATTCTTCACTCTGAAAAACCGCTGTTGTGAAACTTTGCACTTCTGATCCTTTACTGTTTCCACTGTAAGTTAATCATCAGTGAGGAATTTCCTCAAAAGGAATTTCCTCAGTGATGAAATTATAAAAATCTCCTATTCACCCCCCTCTAGTCGATATTACGCACTTTCAGCATGTATCATTGCTATTAAGGATAAAAAGACGGGGTCTATTCCTACATGAACAAATCTTCTCTACATCATGTCATTGTTCTTAAAGCATTACTCTGCTTCTCCATGAACTTAATACACTAGATGCATGCTGGATAGTGGTCGATGTGTGGAGTAATAGTAGTAGATGCAGGCAGGAGTCGGTCCACTTGTCTTGTATGTGATGCATATATACATCATCATTGTCTTGTATATCATCATAATTATTCGCTCTTCTATCAATTGCCCAACAATATTTTGTTAACCCACCATATGCTATTTTCTCGAGAGAAGCAACTTGTGAAACCTACAACCCCGGGGTCTATTCTCCATCATCTATTTGCAAGATCAATTTTGCTATTCGTGTTTCCAATTTATTTTTTCTTTTATTTTCAGATCTATATTTTCAAAAACCCAAAAATACCTTGCTGTGTTTTATTTTCCGTTGCTTTATTTGCAGCTATCAATCTATCTATTCACCGTTTTATCTTACCCGCAAGGGATTGACAATCCCTACACGCGTTGGGTTGCGAGGATTTGTTGTTTGTGTACAGGTACTACTTATGTAGTATTGTGGATCTTCTTACTGGTTCGATACCTTGGTTCCAAACTGATGGAATTCTTGCCATCGCTGTGCTATATCACCCTTTACACTTGGAGGGAAAAACCGACGCATGAGCAACACCAAGCATAGTGTTGATCATAACACTTCCATTAAAATGCTTAAAGATATTATCATTCCGAGGTTTGGTGTCCCTTGGTACTTGATGACTGACGGTGGTTCACATTTTATTCATGGTACTTTCCGTAATCTTCTAGCTAAATATGATGTTAACCATAGGATTGCATCACCTTATCAACCTCAATCTAGTGGACCAGTTGAGCTGAGCAATGGAGAAATAAAACTAATCTTGCAAAAGAATGTCAATAGATCGAGGAAGAATTGGTCTAAGAAACTTGATGATGTTATTTGGGCCTATAGTACTACTTATAAGAATCCTATGGGGATGTCCCCGTACAAAATGGTCCATGGAAAACTTGTTATTCACCTCTTGAGCTAGAACACAAAACTTATTGAGCAATTAAAGAACTTAACTATGATTTCAAAATTGACGGTGAAAAGAGGTTATTTGATATTAGCTAATTAGATGAATGTAGGACATAAGGTTATGAAAATGCTAAGTTATTTAAAGAGAAATTTAAAATATGGCATGACAAGAGAATTAAAAACAAGAATTCAATGTAGGAGACCTAGTTCTTTTGTACAATTCCTGTTTCAGATTCTTTGCAGGTAAACTCCTCTCCCAATGGGAAGGACCCTATGTTGTCGAGGAGGTCTATCGCTCTGGTGCCATAAAAATGAATAACTACAAAGGAAAATACTCGAGAGTGGTGAATGGACAAAGAATCAAACATTATATTTCAGGTGCACCCATTAATGAGGAGACTCATACCATCCAAGTCATAACACCGGAAGAGCACATAAAGGAAGTCTTCCGGAACACTCAAAAACATGAAAAAGGGTAGGTGCGTGGTATGGTAAGTAAACCGACTCCAAAAATTCCAAAAAATAATTTCTGCGAGTTTTGCTATTTTAGAAAATTACAAAAATAAAAAGGATACCAGGGGACCCACGAGGAAGGCAAAGACAACAGGGTGCCCCCCTGCCGTGCCCTAATGGCTTGTAGGGCCCTCATGTGCCTCTCGGACTATGTCTTCTTCCCAAGCACGTATTCCGGTCCAGAAAATATCTTTATATATACTACCGGTTATTTTGATTATCGCATCGCAAGATTTTCCTCTCTTCTTGTTTCAGACTGCTTTTCCTGACAGATCTCGGAATATGTCTTCTCAAGATTCATATGGAGAAAGATACACCTCCCACTATACTGCAGACCCAAAGATCTTTGGAGATATCCACCCTTACCTATGGCCCTCGGGCGAGGGAGAAGATGACAATTTGGAAGTAATAGAATAGGCCAGTCCTAATGCTTGTTAAGATGAAGATGAAGCTACATTCCCTCAACTTGAAGATATGCATGTGGAATTCAAGAAATCAAGTCTCAAAAAAAGGGTAAATGAGTCTAAGGATCAATTTATCCCTTCATGTTTTGTGCAGGAAAGCAAGATGGCACTACGCAAAAAGGTAATGAAGCTTGAGCAATAAAATGATGACTTGAGGGAGGAGAATTTTATCCTTCGACGTAAGGTGGAGAAGAAGAACTCAACTACACCACCACCGTCACCTAAGGAGGACGCTTGAGTACATGGTATGGGCATCACCCTTAGCTTACTCTAAGCTTGGGGGAGATGTCCCGGTATCGCCCCATCATCACTTTCACCACCATTATCTATCTTAGTTTGATCTTTAGTTTTTGTGGATTAGAAATTTAAATTTTTATATTTTCTTTCACTTAGTATTTTGATTTGAGATCTATCTACCTCTGTAACCCAATATGAGAGTTATATAATAAAGATTAATCATAGTATGTGTGCTTTGCTCTCATTACACCCATCATCATGGCATAGCAATAATATAAAATTAGAGAAAGATCATATGCTTATCCCATGAGGAGTAATGACTTCACATAGTAAATAGTATAAGTGATGAAGGTTGTTGAAAATAAAAAAACATAGTATTAGTTATGGTTAAAAATTAAGCAAGACTATGAAAGAGGAGATGAGATTCTCATATAAATACACTATCTTGGACATCTTTTATGATTGTGAGCCCTCATCAAATATTATATGATGATCAGGTGTTGACATAGGACATGGAAGACAACACAATGTGATGGTATTTTACATTTATATAGAAGTTATCTCATCCTGGATCCTTTAACATGTTGTCGGTGAACTAAAGACTGGGGTCCCTAGTGCCCCAGACTTGTGCACGGGCGTGAAGAGCCCCTGTCGGCAGGGCATGGTAGGACCCAGTCAAGATGCAACCCCCGAGATTATCAAGGCCTCGGCAAGCCCTCCTTGCCGGGAAGATGACCAAGGCCACGCCCATTTGGTGGGCGTGATGAACTCACCAAGTACAAGCCCCCGGCAAGCTCCCTTGTGAAAGGACGTGGATGTCGCCTAGAGGGGGGGGGGGGTGAATAGGCGCTTTAAAATAATTAAGGTTTAGGCTTGAACAAATGCGGAATAAAACTAACGTTTAATATGTCAAGCACAAAACCTACAAACAACTAGGCTCACCTATGTGCACCAACAACTTATGCTAAGCAAGATAAACAACTAAATGATAGCAAGATATATTACAATAAACAATATGTCTATCACAAAGTAAAGTGCATAAGTAAAGGGTTCGGGTAAGAGATAACCGAGGCACTGGGAGACGATGATGTATCCCGAAGTTCACACCCTTGCGGATGCTAATCTCCGTTAGAGCGGTGTGGAGGTGCAATGCTCCCCAAGATGCCACTAAGGCCACCGTAATCTCCTCACGCCCGCGCACAATGCAAGATGCCGTGATTCCACTAAGGGACCCTTGAGGGCGGTCACCGAACCCGTACAAATGGCAAACCTTGGGAGCGGTCACCGAACCCGTACACGTGGCAACCCTTGGGGGCGGTTACCGGTACCCGTACAAATTGCTCGGGGCTATGTCCGCAACCTAATTGGAGACCCCGACGCTTGCCCGGAGCTTCACACCACAATGATTGAGCTCGGAGACACCACCAAGCTTCTAGGATGCCAAAGCATCCACGAAGAACAATATCTAGGGTACTAAGTACCAAAGGTAGTAAGCTTCTCAACTTCTCACTTCCACGTATCACCGTGGAGAACTCAAACCGATGCAACTAATGCAATGGCAAGAACACACGAAGTGGTCAAGTCCCTCACACTCAAATCCCTCCACAACCACAAAAGCTATGGAGAAATATGAGAGGAAGAACAAGGAGCTCACAAAGAACTCCAAGATCTAGATCCAAGGGGTTCCCCTCACATAGAGGAGAAAGTGATTGGTGGAGATGTGGATCTAGATATCCTCTCTCTTTTCCCTCAAGAACAAGCAAGAATCATTGGAGGGATTGAGAGTTAGCAAGCTCTAAGAATGTCAACAATGGAGGTAGAACAAAAGCTCAACAGATAGATCAGGCCAAGGGGGAAGAAGACCCCCTTTATATAGTGGGGGAAGGAATCAGACCGTTACCCCCACTTACAGCCCGAGCCAAGAGGTACTACCGCTGGCTCCAGCGGTACTACCGCTGACCCTCCGGCGGTACTACCGCTGGCTGTAGCGGTACTACCGCTGGCTGCAGCGGTACTACCGCTGAGCCCATGGTAGCGCAAAGATACTACCGGGCCAACCACCGCCAAGAAAGTCTTCGCAAAAATGTCCGACGCAGTACAACCGCAAAGGTGACGGTACTAAAAACTTGGAGCGGTACTACCGCTGGCCAGGGGCGGTACTACCACTGGGACAACGGTACTACCGCCAGCTATAGCGGTACTACAGCTAGGGCCAGCGGTACTACCGCTAGGTCCAGCGGTACTACCGCTCGCAACTGAAACAACCATAACTTTCGCATACGAGCTCCGAATCGAGCAAACCCAAGCTTGTTGGATTCAGTACGACAAGAGCTATCCAAATAGAGAAAATGCCAATGGTTTAGAGATGTGAGTCCTCTGTGAATGAAGAACCAGCAAAAACTCCAACATCGGAAAATCATAGTAGATGCATATGGACTCCGTTTTCGATGAACTCGAGCTTGTCACGAAGATGACCATAAGCTCTAAAAATCACAAATAGAAACACCAAACAAGAACCAAGAAGTATGATGCAAGGATGCAAATGGTTTGAGCTCTCAACGAACGATACGATCAAGCTACTCCCTTGAGAGACCCCCTTGATAGTACAACAATCTATCCTAAACAGAAAACCTATCAAGGGCAAACCTATACCTTGCACCTCGTCCTCTTGAGCTAGATGATGATGATCTTGGCTTCCTCAAGATGGACCACCTTTCTTGATTGTGTTGGCTTGATGAAGACTAGTTGATTGCTCCCCCATACTCACTAGGGTGAGCCACTCTTCAGCATATCTTCACAAGTCCATTGCCACAAAAATGGACGGCAAGCTTCAAGCATGATATCTTCGTGCTGATCCACTTGAACTTGCACATCGCAATCTTGATGACGATCACACTTGACGTCATACTTCATGGGTTGTATGAGATCTTTCCTTTGACGCAAGCCCATGGAAACACACCTAACCCCCACATAGAACTCTCACGAAGACCATGGGTTAGTACACAAACACGTAATGTACAATGCTTACCATACCATGGGATCACTAGATCCCTCTCGGTACATCTTATACGCTTTGTGTGTTGATCATCTTGATTTACTTTTTGTCTGAGATCTTGATCAACCATGTGTCTCTATGACCATTCTTTGGATAATACCTTGAATACCATCTTGGTCATCATATAAACTCCTTGAACCCAACAGATGGACTTCAAGAAGTGCCTATGGACAAATCCTATAAATGTAACTTAAGGCAACCATTAGTCCATAGGAATTGTCATCAATTACCAAAACCACATATGGAGATATATGATCTAACACCTTAGTAGGATGACAACTGAAGCCCCCGGCAAGCTCCCTTGCCGGGACGAAGACTCAAGGCCCTGGCAAGCTCCTTGCCGGGATGATGGGCCTAGCCACTGGTGGGCAACCGCCCTTGCCACAGTGCCACCGCCCCAAGTGCCAGCTCATTCCGCATGCGCCAGCATAGCATCCAGGTGTCAAAACACCTGGATACGTATCTTCAACAGCACATTGCTGACAAGGACAAGACGTGCATTGAAAGCACGTGACAACGGTAGATGGATAAGCACCGCCCTAGGTTCAATGTAACTCCTTGTGAACCTACCACCGAGCACTGTAGGTGACCCCTTTGCATATAAAAGGAGGCCCTTATCTCATTTCGAAGGGGTTAGACTCTTTGGACATTGACCCATAAGACGGTCATCAACGATCACTGTAACAATCACCAACAAAACGCTTAATACAACTAGACAAGCATGACGTAGGGTTTTACACGTAAGCGGCCCAAACCTGGGTAAAAAAAGGCTTGCCTGGTGCTGATTGTTAGCTCTGCTCTTCACGTCACCTCTCCCTGCCCTACGATCACAAGGGTTTCACATTGATTCCCATATGTGTCGACCTCGCATCCGCCGACATCTATGGCGCGCAAGGTAGGGGGTGTGGATTTGTGCGCGAATCTGAGCAAACTCACCACCAGATTCTTGGAAGTTTGGGCGTTGTGCCGCATTTCCCCCAGAAACGAGGTATCGCGGCGGACGCGCTGTTCTGCTATGGCTTCCCAAGGCTGTGCGCGAGCGCGAGGTAGGGAGGCGGAGGCTCCAAAGGCGGCGTTGTCAGGCCGGTGCGTCGCTCGGGGCCAACGCGTAGCTGTCGAGTGCGTGCGTGGGAGCTTCACAAAGGCATCGGTGCATACTCTGGCGGACGCACCTCTGCGGAGTGATGCATAGTCGTTGAGCATGCGCCAAATGGTCCCGAAGCCCCAGCGCGCACTCCAGCGTAAGTGGTGTGCCCCTGAAAGTGTCGTATCATCGCCCAAGATGCGCTCGCGGACTCCGCAAGCACAACCTAGAAAGAGAAAAGTAGAGGGGTTACACCCTAGCCAACTTTCTCTCCAAACGACGGTCGCAGACTGCCGGCAATAAGTCTTTGCCAGAGAAAAAGCTGTCAGGAGTGGTAACTTCCTACTTGCGGGGGACCCCGGCGCCCCGGCAAAAGATTCAAGCGCCATGCAACCATAGCGTGAGCAGATAAGTTTTAAGTTTAAGATTCAAATCTGAAGTAGATAGATTATTTGTGTTTCCCTTTAAAAGTTTCCAATCTTTGTGTGTGGATTCTGCGCATACTGGGACCTTTCCAGAGATCAGTGCACCTTGTCTTTTTTTCGAACTCGTTCAAATGACCTGAACGGCCACATAGCGCCTTCAAACTGTTTCAAACCTGATCAAAAGGGCTAGCGGCTACGTAGTGCCTAATTTTGTCTCAAGCTGCGCTTGGCTATTTCTATGGTTGCACTGAACGTGACAAGGAGCCTTGCTGGTAGTTGCCGGCAAGCTCCGCGAGAATGCAAAGACGAATCATACAAAGAATAGAATCAGGAAAAGGGAAAATAGTCTTTTCATTCATTTGAATGGATACATTTGACTCCACTTACAAAGCTTGTTATACTAACCTAAAGACTCTTTCTTTTGACGAGGATCAACATATGTGAAGGAATTGGAGTTCATGAAGACAAGGTGCGGCAAGGCCCGCGGTACATCCACGCTGGCTCCCCGGGACCAGCGTTGTACCGACGGAAGCGGGTTCGGCCTCGTTAAGCCGAGAGAAGCGGGCGACGGATCCGGTTGAGATCCCCCTTACAAGGAGAGGGAGGGGCGTGACCAGGCCGTGCCATTGCAGGAGGCACTCAGTCCTAGCTGGGGGAATCACCATCCGATTCAATTCCCCCGGGCTTGGGACTAGGACCAGCACCGTCACCGCCGCCGTTCCCCTCATCGTCGTCGCTCGAAGCGGAGCTCTCAATGCCACTCGAGCGATCTTCGCAGAAGCCGAGAAGCGCACGTGGGCGCCCATAAAGCTTGACAGATAGCATGTCCGCCTCCTCCAGCTTGGAGCGGAGGGCATGCCAGTCCTCGAGGAGATGGGCATGGGCGAAGGCCGTCCAGCCTCGCCCGAGCAGCATGGAGCACCGCCGGAGGAGCAAGCCTCGGGGAAGGCGGAGGCGCTGGAGTAGCGGTCTGCCTCCCCCGACCTTGACCTCCATGATGCCCGCGGCCCCTCGCCCTTCCTGTGCCACGGGCACTCGGGCCATCTTCCGCCGCGGCGCCACGAGAAGCTATGGCATGATCCGAACGGGATCCTATCGCCGCCCTAGCGGCTGATGTGGCCGACGCCGTCCCCTAATCATGGTTAGGGGCGTGCGCCACCTACAGATAGAAGAAGACTCCGAGGACAAGGCTGAGGAGTTGGTGGATTCAGAAGGAGTTGGGTGAGCAAAACCCCTCGCAAACCCTCCCAATTTATAGGACGGGGCGCGGGGGCTAGCCTCCCTTTCTGCAGAAGCCACCTCCCCTCTCGCCCAATCGCTCATGCTCACGAGCGAACAGGGAACCGCCTGCTTCACCAATGCATGCACGGGTGGGCCCATCCACTACTACGCCTTTTGAGGCCACGTTTTCCACCTGTCCATCCATAACTGTTCACGCCACACGTGTAGCACATGCGTTTCAGGAGGTGGAGAGGCCGCTCCGCGCACGACCCCTGCTTCGCGCGTCCAAGGCGCGACATGCGGAAGAGCAACCGCCAGCAGATCCAGCCATGAAGCCCGTGCACCTCTTTGGGCCTGGCCCAACAACGATTCGCATGCGTGTGTGGCCCAGGCCCGGGGGCTCCTGTCGGTGGTCCCTACTGCCCTAGACTTGTGTACGAGCGCGAAGAGCCCCTGCCAGCAGGGCATGGCAGGACCCAGTCAAGATGCACCCCCCGAGATTATCAAGGTCTCGGCAAGCCGGCCTTGCCGGGAAGATGACCAAGGCCACGCCCATTTGGTGTGCGTGATGAACTCACCAAGTACAAGCCCCGACAAGCTCCCTTACTGGGATGACAACTGAAGCCCCCGACAAGCTCCCTTGCGGGACGAAGACTCAAGGCCCCGGCGAGCTCCTTGCCGGGATGACGGGCCTGGCCACTAGTGGGCAACCGCCCTTGCCACAGTGCCACCACCCCCAAGTGCGAGCACATTCCGCATGCGCCAGCGTAGCGTCCAGGTGTCGAAACACCTAGATACGTGTCTTCACCAGCACATCACTGACAAGGACAAGACGTGCATTAAATGCACCTACCAATGGTAGATGGATAAGCACTCCCCTAGGTTCATTGTAACTCCTCGTGAACCTACCACCAAGCACTGTAGGTGAGCCCTTTGCCTATAAAAGGAGGCCCTTAGCTCATTTTGAAGGGGTTAGACTATTTGGACATTGACGCATAAGACGGTCATCAACGACCACTATAACAACCAACAACAAAACATTTAATACAACTAGACAAGCAGGACATATGGTTTTACTTGTAAGCGGCCTGAACCTGGGTAAAAAGGCTTGCCGGGTGCTGATTGTTAGCTCTTCTCTTCACGTCACCTCTCCCCGCCCTACGATCACAAGGGTTTCATGTTGATGCCCATAGGTGTCGACCTTGCATCCGCCGACACATGTGATGCTTTCTTTAAACCTTTTTCTAGCCCAAAAACTTCGCACTAAGTAGAGATACTACTTGTGCATCCATAACCCTGAAACCCAGTTTCTTTCCATGATAATCCACCATACCAACTCATGGATTGCGTACTATCCTTCAAGTAAGTTGTCATCGGTGCATGAAGCAATATAAACTTGCTCCTAAATATGTATGATCTTTTATTGCAAGGGAAAATAAAATTCGTATGATCTTGTGATAACAAATAAATAAAAACAACAGACCGCATAATAAAGTTTGCTATCACATGGGGCAATATAAAGTGATGTTCCTTCACATTAAGAGTTTGGACATTTGAAAACCTAAAAGCGCATGACAACCTCTTCTTCCGTGTGCAAATTCGTATGATCTTGTGATAACAAATAAATAATTGCATTCTCATTCTTCACTTATATTTGTTTGAGAGTTAATAAATAGTGATGGTAATTTGCACGGGTTATAATACTAGTCCAAAAATAATAGGTATTCAATGAGTGCATATTCAAAACCATCATGGAGCACTTAAAAGAGAAACTTTGGGTTAATGATATTAATGCAGTAATGTGAAAGCGCATGAATGCATGATCACTAGTTAGTAAGAGTATCATAAATCATAGGATGATAACTTGATGTTCATCTACATATTTTTATGGATGGTGATGATGTGTGAGCATTCTTATTCCTCGTTGAAATCCTAATGTTGGTTAGGTCGGGAGGGGGGTGATGGTTAACTCCTACTAATCTCCTCCCTAGGGGCATGCGAGTATTACTTTGATATGAGAAAGCTAATAAAATCTTGCAATAAGTATGTGAGTTCTTTATGACTAATGTGAATCCATGGATATACGCACTCTCACCTCCACATATTTGCTAGCCTCTTCGGTACCGTGCATCACCCGTTCTCACCTCGAGGATTGGTGCAACCTTTGTCGATCCATCCAAACCCCGTGATATGATAAACACTATTACACATAAGCCTAATTATATCTTCGTCAAAACTACCACCATATCTACCTATCATGGCATTTCCATAGCCATTTCGAGATATATTGTCATGCAACTTCCCCATCACATAATATGACTAGTACTTTCATTGTCATATTGCTTTCCGTGATCATCTAAGCTGAAATAGTATTTGTGGCAAAGCCACTATTTATAATTTTTGATACATGTTATGCTTGATCATTGCACATCCTGGTACACTACTAGAGGCATGCTATAGGTCTTCATATTGAGTTCCAAGTAAATAAAAGTGTGATGGTCATCGTTATTAGGGCATTGTCTCAAAGGAAAGGATGATGGAGACAATGATTCCCCCACAAGTCAGGACGAGACTCGGATAAAAAATAAAAGAAAAAAGTGAAAAAATAAAAAAAGAGAAAAAAGGGGAGAAAAAATAGAGAAATAAATGAGAGAAAAGAGACAAGGGACAATGCTGCTACCTCCTTTTCCACACTTCTGCCTCAAAGTGGCACCATGTTCTTCATATAGATAGTCTCATGTTGTGTCACTTCCATATGCTAGTGGGAATTTTTCATTATAGAACTTGGCTTGTATATTCTGATGGCAGGATTCGTCAAATGCTTGAGGACTTCATGAGCAAGCAAGTTGAATGCACACCCACTTAGCTTCAGTTGAGATTTCATACACTTATAGCTCTAGTGCATCAGGTGCATGGAAATCCTTACTCCTCTCATTGATATCTATTAATGGACATCTCCACAACTCGTTGATAATCCTAGTTGATGCGAGACTTTATTCTCCACTTTTACCCATTTGAAACCTAACACTATATTCTATTCCACCTTTATGCTATATCCATGGTTCACGCTCATATATTGTGTGAGTAATAAAAATCTGAAGTGCGTTAAAGAGTACGATCCCATTGTGTGACTTACACCGTGGTGCTTGACATTTATATTAATGTGGTGAAGACATAGCCATGCCATGTTTATATGATAAAATGAATAGGGGGTGAACATTATTTAAGGATCGTATATTTTGAAACTTGATGCTTATGTTATTTATGTTTATAAAAATTACTATGTTTATGTTTATTAATTCATTGTTTCTCACTGATCGAACCTGCAATAGATTATATGTTGGGTAGCATGTCACATAAAAAAACAGTTTTTATCATTTACCTACTCTAGGACGAGCAAGAATTAAGCTTGGGGATGCTAATACATCTCCAACCAATGTATCTATAATTTTTGATTGTTCCATGCTATAATATTACCATTCTAGGATACTTTTTGGATGTTTATTTTGTTGGAATTATGCCCTAGAGGCAATAATAAATATAGTTATTATTATAATTCCTGTATCAAGATAATTTTGTATTATCCATGCTATAATTGTATTGAATGAAGACTTATATACATGTGTGGATACATAGACAAAACACTGTCCCTAGCAAGCCTCTAGTTGGCTAGCCAGTTGATCAAAGATAGTCATGGTCTTCTGATTATATACAAGGTGTTGTTGCTTGATAACTGGATCACGTCATTAGAAGAATCACGTGATGGACTAGACCCAAACTAATAGACGTAGCATGTTGATCGTGTCATTTTGTTGCTACTGTTTTCTGCGTATCAAGTATTTGTTCCTATGACCATGAGATCATATAAATCACTGACACCGGAGGAATGCTTTGTGTGTATCAAACGTCGCAACGTAACTGGGTGACTATAACGATGCTCTATAGGTATCTTCGAAGGTGTTCGTTGAATTAGTATGGATCGAGACTAGGATTTTTCACTCCGTGTGACGGAGAGGTATCTCGGGGCCCACTCGGTAATACAACATCACACACAAGCCTTGCAAGCAATGTGACTTAGTGTATGTTGCGGGATCTTGTATTACGGAATGAGTAAAGAGACTTGCCGGTAAACGAGATTGAAATAGGTATGCGGATACTGACGATCGAATCTCGGGCAAGTGACATACCGAAGGACAAAGCGAATGACATAAGGGATTATATGAATCCTTGGCAATGAGGTTCAAACGATAAGATCTGCGTAGAATATGTGGGATCCAATATGGGCATCCAGGTCCCGCTATTGGATATTGACCGAGGAGTCACTCGGGTCATGTCTACATAGTTCTCGAACCCGCAAGGTCTGCACACTTAAGATTCGACGTTGTTTTATGCGTATTTGAGTTATATGGTTGGTTACCGAATGTTGTTCAGAGTCCTGGATGAGATCACGGACGTCACGAGGGTTTCCGGAATGGTTCGGAAACGAAGATTGATATATAAGATGACCTCATTTGATTACCGGAAGGTTTTCGGAGTTACCAAGAATGTACCGGGAATGACGAATGGGTTCCGGGTATTCACCGGGGGGGGCAACCCACCCCGGGGAAGCCCATAGGCCTTGGGGGTGGTGCACCAGCCCTTGGTGGGCTGGTGGGACAGCCCAAGAGGGCCCTATGCGCCAAGGATAGAAAATCAAAGAGAAAGAAAAAAAGGAGGTGGGATGGAGAGAAGCACTCCACTTTCCAATCCTAGTTGGACTAGGATTGGAGGAGGACTCCTCCTCCTCTTGGTGCGCAGCCCTTGGGGCTCCTTGAGCCTCAAGGCAAGCCTCCCCTCCCTCCTCCTATATATATGGAGCAATTAGGGATGATTTGTGACAACTTTTCAAAGGCAGCCCGACCACATACCTCCACGGTTTTACCTCTAGATCGCGTTTCTGCGGAGCTCGGGCGGAGCCCTGCCGAGATCAGATCACCACCAACCTCCGAAGCACCGTCACGCTGCCGGAGAACTCATCTACCTCTCCGTCTCTCTTGCTGGATCAAGAAGGCCGAGATCATCGTCGAGATGTACGTGTGCTGAACGCGGAGGTGCCGTACGTTCGGCACTAGATCGTGGGACGGATTGTGGGACGGTTCGTGGGGCGGATCGAGGGTACGTTCCACTACATCAACCGCGTTCACTAACGCTTCTGCTGTGCGATCTACAAGGGTACGTAGATCGGAATTCCCCTCTCGTAGATGAACATCACCATGATATGTCTTCGTACGCGTAGGAAACTTTTTGTTTCCCATGCGACGTTCCCCACCAGTGGCATCATGATCTAGGTTCATGAGTAGATGTCTTCTCAAGTAGAACACAAAAGTTTTTGTGGGCGGTGATGTGCATTTTGCTGCCCTCCTTAGTATTTTCTTGATTCCGCGGTATTGTTGGATTGAAGCGGCATGGACCGACATTACTCGTACGCTTACGAGAGACTGGTTTCATCGCTACGAGTAACCCCCTTGCTCAAAGATGACTGGCAAGTGTCGGTTTCTCCAACTTTAGTTGAATCGGATTTGACCGAGGAGGTCCTTGTATAAGGTTATATAGCAGTTCATATATCTCCGTTGTGGTGTTTGCGTAAGTAAGATGCGATCCTACTAGATACCCATGGTCACCACGTAAAACATGCAACAACAAAATTAGAGGACGCCTAACTTGTTTTTGCAGGGTATGCTTGTGATGTGATATGGCCAACGATGTGATGTGATATATTGGATGTATGAGATGATCATGTTGTAATAGATAATATCGACTTGCACGTCGATGGTACGGCAACCGGCAGGAGCCATAGGGTTGTCTTTAAACTAACGTTTGTGCTTGCAGATGCGTTTACTATTTTGCTAGGATGTAGCTCTAATAGTAAAAGCATGAGTAGCACGACAACCCCGATGGCGACACGTTGATGGAGATCATGGTGTGGCGCCGGTGACAAGAAGATCGTGCCGGTGCTTTGGTGGTGGAGATCAAGGAGCACGTGATGATGGCCATATCATGTCACTTATGAATTGCATGTGATGTTAATCCTTTTATGCACCTTATTTTTCTTAGAACGACGGTAGCATTATGAGGTGATCTCTCACTAAAATTTCAAGACGAAATTGTGTTCTCCCCGACTGTGCACCGTTGCTACACTTCGTAGTTTCGAGACACCACGTGATGATCGGGTGTGATAGACTCAACGTTCACATACAACGGGTGCAAAACAGTTGCAGACGCAGAACACTCGGGTTAAGCTTGACGAGCCTAGCATGTGCAGACATGGCCTCGGAACACATGAGACCGAAAGGTCGATCATGAATCATATAGTTGATAGTATTAGCATAGGGATGCTTACCACTGAAACTATACTCAACTCACGCGATGATCGGACTTGAGCTGGTGTAAGTGGGTCATGAACCACTCAAATGACTAGAGAGATGTACTTTTTGAGTGGGAGTTTAGCAAGTAATTTGATTAAGTTAAACTCTAATTATCTTGAACATAGTCTAAGTCCACTTTTAATATATTTGTGTTGTAGATCATGGCTCACGCAACAGTCACCCTGAATTTTAATACGTTCCTAGAGAAAGCTAAGTTGAAAGATGATGGAAGCAACTTTGTAGATTGGGCTCGTAATCTTAAGTTGATCCTACAAGCTAGGAAGAAGGATTATGTCCTTAATGCTGCACTAGGAGATGAACCACCCGCTACGGCTGACCAGGATGCTAAGAACGCTTGGTTAACACGTAAGGAGGACTACTCAGTAGTTCAATGTGCAGTCTTGTATGGCTTATAACCGGGACTTCAACGTCGCTTTGAGCGTCATGGAGCATATGAGATGTTCCAGGAGTTGAAGTTTATCTTTCAGAAGAACGCCCGGATTGAGAGGTATGAGACCTCCGATAAATTCTATGCTTGCAAGATGGAGGAGAATTCGTCTGTCAGTCAACATCTGCTCAAAATGTCTGGGTACTCAAACCGTCTAGCTGGGCTGGGGATTGAACTCCCGCAAGAGGCTATCACTCACAGAATTCTTCAATCACTGCCGCCAAGCTATAAGGGCTTTGTGTTGAACTACAACATGCAAGGGATGAACAAGTCACCCGGCGAGTTGTTTGCGATGCTGAAAGTCGCAGAGTCTGAACTCCGTAAAGAGCATCAAGTGTTGATGGTGAATAAGACCACTGTTTTCAAGAGAAACGGCAAAGGCAAGAAGGGCAATTCAAAGAAGAGCGGCAAGCCTGTTGCAAATCCGACGAAGAAACCCAAAGCTGGACCTAAGCCTGAAACAGAGTGCTACTATTGCAAGGGTATGGGTCACTGGAAGCGCAACTGCCCCAAGTATCTGGCTGATAAGAAGGCGGCCAAAGAAAAATCAGGTATATTTGATATACATGTTATTGATGTGTACTTAACCGGCTCTCGTAGTAGTGCCTGGGTATTCGATACCGGTTATGTTGCTCATATTTGCAACTCGAAACAGGTACTGCGGAATAGGCGAAGGCTGGCGAAAGATGAAGTGACGATGCGCGTAGGAAATGGTTCCAAGGCTGATGCAATCGCCGTCGGCACAGTTTCACTTCAGTTACCATCGGGATTAGTTATGAACTTGAATAATTGTTATTTAGTGCCTGCGTTGAGCATGAACATTATATCTGGATCTTGTTTATTGCGAGACGGTTACTCTTTTAAGTCAGAGGATAATGGTTGTTCTATTTCTATGAGTAACTTCTTTTATGGTCATGCACCCAATGTGAGAGGATTGTTCATATTGAATCTTGATAGTGATACACATATACACAACATTGAGACCAAAAGAGTTAGAGTTAACAATGATAGCGCCATGTTTTTGTGGCACTGCCGCTTAGGTCATATTGGTGTAAAGCACATGAAGAAACTCCATACCGCTGGACTGTTGGAGTCACTTGACTTTGATTCACTTCACACGTGCGAACCATGCCTCATGGGAAAGATGACTAAAACTCCATTCTCTGGAACAATGGAGTGTGCCAGTGACTTATTGGAAATCATACATACCGATGTGTGCGGTCCGATGAGCGTGGAGGCACGCGGCGGATATCGTTATTTTCTCACCTTCACTGACGATTTGAGTAGATATGGTTATGTCTACTTAACGAAGCACAAGTTTGAAACATTTGAAAAGTTCAAGCAATTTCAGAGTGAAGTTGAAAATCATCGTAACAAGAAGATCAAGTTCCTACGGTCTGATCGTGGGGGTGAATATCTGAGTTTCGAGTTTGGTGCTCACTTAAGACAATGTGGAATTGTTACACAGTTGACACCGCCTGGAACACCACAGTGTAATGGTGTGTCCGAACGTCGTAATCGTACTTTATTAGAGATGGTGCGGTCTATGATGTCTCTTACCGATTTGCCGTTATCGTTTTGGGGTTATGCATTAGACACAGCTGCATTCACTTTAAATAGGGCACCATCAACATCCGTTGAGACGACACCATACGAACTGTGGTATGGCAAAAGGCCAAAGTTGTCGTTTCTTAAAGTTTGGGGATGTGATGCTTATGTCAAAAAGCATCAGCCTGAAAAGCTTGAACCCAAAGCGGAAAAGTGCATCTTCATAGGTTACCCAAAAGAGACAGTTGGGTACACCTTCTATCTCAAATCCGAGGGCAAAGTGTTTGTTGCTAAAAACGGAGCTTTTCTCGAGAAGGAGTTTATCTCGAGAGAATTGAGTGGGAGGAAGATAGAACTTGATGAGGTTGTCGAACCTCTCATCCCTCTGGATGGTGGCGCAGGGCAAGGGGAAACCCCTGTCGTTGCGACGCCGGTTGAGGAGGAAGTTAATGATGATGATCATGAAACTCCGGTTCAAGTTCCTATCGAACCACGCAGGTCGATGAGACCACGTGCTGTTCCAAAGAGGTACGGTAATCCCGTTTTGTCAATCATGTTGTTAGACAACAATGAACCTGCAAATTATGAAGAAGCAATGGCGGGCCCAGATTCCAACAAATGGCTGGAGGCCATGATGTCCGAGATAGGATCCATGTATGAAAACAAAGTGTGGACTTTGGAAGTACTACCTGAGGGCCGCAAGGCTATTCAGAACAAGTGGATCTTTAAGAAGAAGACGGACGCTGACGGGAATGTGACTGTTTATAAAGCTCGACTTGTGGCAAAAGGTTTTTCACAAGTTCAAGGAGTTGGCTACGATGAGACATTCTCACCCGTAGCGATGCTTAAGTCCGTCAGATTGTGTTAGCAATATCTGCATTTTTCGATTATGGAATCTGGCAGATGGATGTCAAAACGGCGTTCCTTAACAGTTTCCTTAAGGAAGAGTTGTATATGATGCAACCCGAAGGTTTTGTCGATCCTAAGAATGCTAACAAGGTGTGCAAGCTCCAGCGATCCATTTATGGACTGGTGCAAGCATCTTGGAGTTGGAACAAACGCTTTGATGAGGTGATCAAAGCATTTGGGTTTATACAAGTGGTTGGAGAATCTTGTATTTACAAGAAAGTGAGTGGGAGCTCTGTGGCGTTTCTAATATTATATGTAGATGACATATTGCTGATTGGAAACAATGTAGAGTTTTTGGAGAGCATAAAGGATTACTTGAATAAAAGTTTCTCTATGAAGGACCTAGGAGAAGCTGCTTACATTCTAGGCATTAAGATCTACAGGGATAGATCGAAACGCCTGATAGGACTTTCACAAAGCACATACCTTGATAAAGTTTTGAAAAGGTTTAAAATGGAACAGTCCAAGAAAGGGTTCTTGCAAGTTTTACAAGGTACGAGATTGAGTAAGACTCAGTGCCCAGCAACTGATAAAGATAGAGAGCATATGAGCACCGTCCCCTATGCTTCAGCCATAGGATCTATCATGTATGAAATGATCTGCACTAGACCGGACGTTAGCCTGGGCATAAGTATGGTAGGCAGGTTCCAGAGTAATCCACGAGTGGATCACTGGACGGCGATCAAGAATATCCTGAAGTACCTGAAAAGGACTAAGGAGATGTTTCTCGTGTATGGAGGTGACGAAGAGCTCGCCGTAAAGGGTTACGTCGATGCAAGCTTTGAAACAGATCCGGACGACTCTAAGTCGCAAACCGGATACGTATTTATTCTTAATGGGGGTGTAGTAAGCTGGTGCAGTTCCAAGAAAAGCGTCGTAGCTGATTCTACATGTGAAGCGGAGTACATGGCTGCCTCCGAGGCGGCTAAGGAGGGTGTCTGGATGAAGCAGTTCATGACGGATCTTGGAGTGGTGCCAAGCGCACTGAATCCAATAACCTTGTTCTATGACAACACGGGTGCCATTGCCTTAGCAAAGGAACCACGGTTTCACAAGAAGACCAGACACATCAAACGACGCTTCAACCTCATCCGCGACTACGTCGAAGGGGAGGACGTAAATACATGCAAAGTGCACACGGATCTGAATGTAGCAGACCTGCTGACTAAACCTCTTCCACGGGCAAAGCATGATCAACTCCAGAACTGTATGAGTGTTAGATTTATTACAATGTAATTCGCATGATGATGTGAGGGCTAGATTATTGACTCTAGTGCAAGTGGGAGACTGTTGGAATTATGCCCTAGAGGCAATAATAAATATAGTTATTATTATATTTCCTGTATCAAGATAATTGTTTATTATCCATGCTGTAATTGTATTGAATGAAGACATATATACATGTGTGGATACATAGACAAAACACTATCCCTAGCAAGCCTCTAGTTGGCTAGCCAGTTGATCAAAGATAGTCACGGTATTCCGATTATATACAAGGTGTTGTTGCTTGATTACTGGATCACGTCATCAGAAGAATCACGTGATGGACTAGACCCAAACTAATAGACGTAGCATGTTGATCGTGTCATTTTGTTGCTACTGTTTTCTGCATGTCAAGTATTTGTTCCTATGACCATGAGATCATATAACTCACTGACACCGGAGGAATGCTTTGTGTGTACCAAAGTCGCAACGTAACTGGGTGACTATAAAGATGCTCTAGAGGTATCTCCGAAGGCGTTCGTTGAATTAGTATGGATCGAGACTGGGATTTGTCACTCCGTGTGACGGAGAGGTATCTCGGGGCCCAGTCGGTAATACAACATCACACACAAGCCTTGCAAGCAATGTGACTTAGTGTAAGTTGCGGGATCTTGTATTACAGAATGAGTAAAGAGACTTGCTGGTAAACGAGATTGAAATAGGTATGCGGATACTGACGATCGAATCTCGGGCAAGTAACATACCGAAGGACAAAGGGAATGACATACGGGATTATATGAATCCTTGGCACTGAGGTTCAAACGATAAGATCTTCGTAGAATATGTGCGATCCAATATGGGCATCCAGGTCCCACTAATGGATATTGACCGAGGAGTCACTCGGTCATGTCTACATAGTTCTCGAACCCGCAGGGTCTGCACACTTAAGGTTCGACGTTGTTCTATGTGTATTTGAGATATATGGTTGGTTACCGAATGTTGTTCAGAGTCCCGGATGAGATCACGGACGTCACGAGGGTTTTCGGAATGGTCCGGAAACGAATGTTGATATATAGGATGACCTCATTTGATTACCGGAAGGTTTTCGTAGTTACCGGGAATGACGAATGGGTTCCGGGTGTTCACCGAGGGGGGGGGGCAACCCACCCCGGGGAAGCCCATAGGCCTTGGGGGTGGCGCACCAGCCCTTGGTGGGCTGGTGGGACAGCCCAAGAGGGCCCTATGCGCCAAGGATAGAAAATCAAAGAGAAATAAAAAAAAGGAGGTGTGAAAGGAGAGAAGGACTCCACTTTCCAATCCTAGTTGGACTAGGATTGGAGGAGGACTCCTCCTCCCCTTGGTGCGCAGCCCTTGGGGCTCCTTGAGCCTCAAGGCAAGCCTCCCCTCCCTCCTCCTATATATATGGAGCAATTAGGGCTGATTTGTGACAACTTTTCAAAGGCAGCCCGACCACATACCTCCACGGTTTTACCTCTAGATCGCGTTTCGTCGGAGCTCGGGCGGAGCCCTGCCGAGATCAGATCACCACCAACCTCCGAAGCGCCGTCATGCTGCCGGAGAACTCATCTACCTCTCCGTCTCTCTTGCTAGATCAAGAAGGCCGAGATCATCGTCGAGCTGTATGTGTGCTGAACTCGAAGGTGCCGTCCGTTCGGCACTAGATCGTGGGACGGATCGCGGGACGGTTTGTGGGACGGTTCGCGAGGCAGATCGAGGGACGTGAGGACGTTCCACTACATCAACCGCGTTCACTAACGCTTCTGCTGTGGGATCTACAAGGGTACGTAGATTGGAAATCCCCTCTCGTAGATGAACATCACCATGATAGGTCTTCGTGCGCGTAGGAAATTTTTTGTTTTCCATGCGACGTTCCCCAACATATTTACCAATTAATATTATTTTTGAGCACTAAGCTATTAACCCAGTGCCCAATGCCAGTTGTTGTTGTTTTGCATGTTTTTGGCTTTTTAGGTTTACAGTACCAAACGAAGTCCAATTGCCACTAAACTTTGTGACATTTTTTCTCGACCAAAAGAAGACATGTAAGTTTCAGGGGGATACTAGAGGCTGCACGAAAGAGGCATCACCCAATTGGGTGCGCCTAGGGGGTGGCCATGCTCTAATGTGTGTTGGCCCCTCCTTGTGCCTCCCGTTGTCCCTCTCTGGCCTATAAATATCTAAATATCCATAAAAACATAGGAAGCCTGCCTAAACACTTTTTTGCCGCCGCAATTCTATGCTCCGCTGTGTGCCCATGTGGAGGCCTATTTGGGTGTTGTGTCGTAGGAGGGATTGATCACGGAGGGCCTCTACATCAACCTTGTTGGTCCCATGGTGATATGTGAGTAATTCACCATAGACCTACGGGTCCGTAGTTAGTACCTAGATCTCTCTCTCTCTCTCTCCCTCTCTCTCCCTCTGTCTCTCTCTCTCTTGATATTCAATACAATGATCATCGCATCTTTGCTTTGATCTATCCGATGTAATTCTTTTTTGCATTCGTTTGTTGGGATCTGATGAAGTATGGGTTTATGTTTAGATTATTCATGATAAAAGATTTGAGTCTTTTCTGAATTCTATATTTTATTCTTATTTGCATGATTTTTATAGCTTCATAAATCTCTCCGATCTATTGATTTGGTTTGGCCAACTAAATTAATCTTTCTACAATGAGAGGTATTTTTTGTAGTGGGTTCAATCTAGCGGTGCTCTATATCCTAGTGACATAGTAGGGGACGAGATACATCTTTGTATTGTTGCCATTAAGGAAAAACGTTGGGGTTAATTCATATTTATTGAGTTCTCTTTGTCTACATGATGTCATTGTTCTCCAAGCATTACTGTGTTTTACTTAATACTCTAGATGCATGTTAGATAGCGGTCCATGGGTGGAGTAATAGTAATAGGTGTAGGCAGGAGTCGGCCTATTTTGCTTATGGATGTGATGCCTATATACACATGGTCATTATTGTGAATATCACATAACTATGCTCTTTTCTAGCAATTGCCCAACAATAATTTGTTTACCCACTATATGCTTACTACATGAGGGATGCCTCTAGGGAAAAATATGGCCCCCGAGTTTATTCGCTTATATATTTACAAATGCTACAATTACCTCGTTGTGTCTATTTACTTTTTATTTATTTTGCAATTGTAAAATTTCATCTACACACTTCATTTTCTTGCAAATAACGATTCCAAGGGGATTGTCAACCCTCTTGCCCGTGTTGGGTGCAAGTGTTTGCTTCTTTGTGTACACTTGTTAAAGAGTAGGGTTGCGTGTTACTCCTATTTGTTCGATAACCTTGGTTCTCACTAAGGTAAATACTAATTTATAATGTGTTGCGTCACCCGTTCATCTTTACGGAAAACCCAACACGGATCACAAGTATCACTGGTCCACGGATTACAAACCTTTATCGTGTATGGAGTCGAGGCCGTCCTACCATGTGACCTCATTCGCGATGCACCTACACTATGCATGTATGGATAAAGGGAAGCAAATATGGATCGGCAGGATGATGCTAGTGCCCTCGAAGAGGAAAGGGATGTGGCTCGGGCGCGTTCCACCTTTTATCAACAACAAGCACGGTGCTACCAAAGCAGGTAATTATGAGAGAAAGCATTTAAAAAAGTTGGCATGGTCATTAGGTTTCATCCAGAAAAACAGGAACATAAACTCCACCCAAAATGGAATGGGCCATTCATAATTGACCAAGTACTCACTAGAGGTCATATAGCACCCGAGATCCCGCACACAACAAACATGAGTTGAACCCGTGGAACGCCGCCCTACTCCGATGCTTTTAGGTTAATCACAATCACTCCTATCCTTTTCATTCCATATTTCTATCCTTAGCATTTAATAGTTAAATATTTTGCATTTCCTTTAGTAATACACCTTGTGTTAGCTAGTTATGATCGATAAATCGGAAGTGATTCCTTCACACGTGTGCGACATGTATGACATGGACTATGCTTAAGGGTCTTTCATAGCCAAGTATATCTTAGAAACTATCGGTGACTTCGTCCTTCCAATATAATCGTTGTACGCCTTCATATGCACTCACTTGGCTTACGTTTTGACCAAGCTGGCTTGCGTGGTTTCTATGTTTATCCCCTACGTTCCCAATTGTTTGGCTAGGGGGTTCATACGTCTCCAACGCATCTGTAATTACTTATTGTTCCATGCTGATATATTATCATTTTAGAATACTTTTGGGGTATTTATTTACCAATTTATATTATTTTTGAGCACTAACCTATTGACCCAGTGCCCAGTGCTAGTTGTTGTTTTCTGTGTTTTTCACTTTTTCAGGTTTTCAATACCAATCAAAGTCCAATTGACGCGAAAGTTTTTGGAGATTTTTCTAGACCAAAAGAAGATCGAGGAGTATTGGAAGAAGGCTGGAGGCATCACGAGGGGCCTACAAGCCAACATAGCATGCCCTTGGGGCGCCCTGATGGCTTGTGCCTCCCTCGTGGCCCTCCCGACTCTGTTCCGTGGCCTATAAATTATCATCTATTCCAAAAACCCTATAGGAAGTCCTAAAACACTTTTTACGCCACCACAAGTCTTTGTTCCGACGAGAGGCCATATGGAGCTCCATTTCGGTACTCCGCCAAAGGGAGGATCGATCATGGAGGGCCTCTTCATCAACCTTGCTTCTCTCACAATGATGTGTGAGTAGTTCACCATAGACCTACGGGTCCATGGCCAATACCTAGATGGAAATCTCTCTTGATCTTCAATACAATGATCATCGCATATTCGCTTGGATCCACAGGATGTAATTCCTTTTGTGCTTTCGTTTGTTGGGATCCTATGAATTGTGGGTTTATGTTCAGATTATTCATGATAAATATTTTAGTCTTCTCTAAAATCATATATTTCTTATGTGCATGATTATGATAGTTTCGTAACTCTCTCCGATCTATTGAAATAGTTTGGCCAACTAGGTTGATATTTCTTCGATAAGAGAGGTGCGTTGTAGTACGTTCAATGTGGTGAATTTCTATATCCCAATGACAGAAGGGGATAAGATGCATCTTTGTGTTGCTGCTACAAAGGTTAAAATAATGGGGGATTATTCATATTGGTTGAGTTTACTTTGTCTACATCATGCCATCTTTCTCCATGTGTTACTCTATTTTACTTAATACTCTAGATCCATACTTAACCCCTTATGGGATGGGGCTATGTTAATTACTCTCGTCGGTGCTAGCAAAGAGCCACATTACTAGTGGCGGGAGTGATGTGTGGTCACTCTCGTGATGGGGTCGTGCCGGGTAGGACGATTATGCCATTTTTATGAGTTCCAGTCACACCATTGGTCCCCGCATGGTTGGTACTGTCCAGAGTTGGAGCTCATAAGACGTACAACATGTGGGATGGGTACCAATAGAGTGGACCTCTTTGTCTAGTATTGTCAGGGGAGAGGCATTGATCGGGTACTTACCTCGGGTATGTGACATACCGCGAGTCGTGGATGACACGGAAGTTTCCCGGATCTCATGGGTCCAGCGTATTACCTCTGCAGAGTGTAAACTATTCGAATAGACATGTCCACGGTCAAGGACAATTGGGTAATCTTGCTTAAACTACGTCCTGATATTTCCGCATAAACCAAGTATGCGTGAGTGTGTGTGTGTATGGTGATGAGAAAGGTGTTGCTGTGATAGCAATAATATGACCAAGTTTGGCGACTTGGCATATAGAGTGAACCCGGATGGTTCAACCCTCGACAGATATATCAATATCTGTAACCTGTTCTTCAAGAGCAATTCTTTTACTTGATGCATGTCCACGATCATTCCACCCAGATGAGTTACACCAAAGATTCATGATATTGTTATCCTTCACTTTCGTTGTTCATATCATGGGTTCTTTGCGAGTACAATCAAAGTACTCATTGGCTTTCCACTGGTTATTTCATTGACCAGGTATGAAAGAACAGGACTTGGTGAAGATTAACTCGGTGACGTTCTTGCGAGCTAGGACGCTTCCTAGTCAGAATGCTTGTAGGTTAAGGCTGATGGCATGGGTTCACGCTTTCAACCAATAATTCCGCTATTGGTCTAGTTTGGTGTGTTGGCCTATAAGGCCCTATATATGTAAGACCCGACCGAGGTGGTCATTTATTGTATCAAACGGTATGTATGGATGTAAGACTCTTTTATTCGGTATCTGTGTCCGGTGAGCATTGATCTCTGGGATCACTGAGCTCGGCGGTATCGACTCTTAAGTCAGGGTCCCAAGAGAGCTGGTATCAGAGCCATCCTGACTGTAGGAAGCCCTTAGTTAGCACGGACGTTAGTTAGGATTAAACTGCTTTCTAGATCCTTCAAAAATACTTACCAAACCTATATATTTTCTCGACTCTCCTAAATCTTCAGGGAAATTGAAGGTTATGCTCTAGCCTTCCACTCTTATTTTCTTGACACTCCTCGTCTACTTTTTCAAAACTTGCAGATGGTCGCTAGTACCTTATTCCCTCTGAGCACCGGATAAATTGAAATCCTCGTGGGTAGCCCGGAAGGGAGTAACCTTTCCAGGCAAACACCTGTGCTGAAAGACAGGGAAGACAACTCTGCGACCAGACGGCACCAACAGAAGTACCTCCATGAGGAACAAGGACATCGAGGCTTAGAAGATGGTGAAACCCTGGGCGCTGTTCGAGAGTGATGCCACTTTCGCCTATGATAATCTGGACATAATATATGCAAACTTTGATATGCATCACTAAGAGAGCGACCCTGTCAATTAGAAGGATTGTGTCGACCACCACCGATGGATGAGAACCTCGCCATTTGGTCCGCCTCACCTTAGTGAGCAAGAAAAACGGTTCTCTTCATCCCCCGCTCTAGGTGATGATATCGCAAATTAGTATGATTGACAGATCAAAACTCTATCATGTCCTGCAAATATCGATGCATGAAGATGTCCACTTGAGACTCTCGAAGCCTCAGAAGACAAGAAGGCGATGACAGGATCATGAAGACAACAGAAGACCCTGTCAAGGACAGCCATGAAGAACCACCTTCGTCCGCAACTCCCCAGACAAGAAGACAAGCATAGTTCTTTACAACTCAAGTGAATTGCTTCGGCAAGCGACGACAAGAGGCGTGACAACACCATGAGAAGGTCCAGAAGAATTAGCGGACTCCTCTCCGGAGCACAAAGCGAGCACGACTGTCGAGTCCCAAAACCAAGGATAGGATGAGTCGTGAATTCCCTATGTGAAGTCGAGTCCGTAAGATGGTTCGGATGGACCATGTTATGTGTTGTTTGTTTTTGTTGTTTCTGCTTTGATATAAGCCACACTTATGCTTAGGCAACAAGCATGCAGATATATCGTTCGTCTATTTGTGATGTTCAAAACGATTTTGCACTTGTTTGAGTTGACTTTCAAACGCTTGTTTGATTGCACTAAGACCCTTAGACACCCCCCTCTATGCTCT
Source organism: Hordeum vulgare subsp. vulgare (assembly GCF_904849725.1). Classification (NCBI taxonomy): domain Eukaryota; kingdom Viridiplantae; phylum Streptophyta; class Magnoliopsida; order Poales; family Poaceae; genus Hordeum; species Hordeum vulgare. Next base: position 406,637,768 of record NC_058519.1, on the reverse strand, counting down.
CTCTCTCTCTCACCCCTCTCGACAACTGAAGACGGCAAGGCAAGATGCACCAAGGATCCACTTCAAAGGATGTCTGACACTAAAGACACTGACTGCGCTATGCTTAATCGCACGTAACCGTAGTAGTGATGCTTTCCCCTAAAGATTGGGAAACCACACTAGACCAGAATAACCTCCACAAGCCTTTCCGACTCAAACTTTCTGGTCACGTGTCTAGTACACGGACTTGCCAGAACACGTGTAGATCCCCAATGAGCCCCGCCTAGCACCGGGTTCCTTATGGAGCGAGTGATCGCAGCGAACAAGTATCCTTCTATCTTAAGCTAGCGTTGTAACCTTGATGTCATAGGAGGATCGTTCTCGGATATGGAGTATTAGACTAAAGATTGTCTTGATGATATGTGTCCTGAGGATATAGCTAGACTATTTATACGCCTCCATCATATCTATAATTTTTGATTGTTTCATGCCAATATTCTACAACTTTCATATACTTTTGGCAACCTTTTTATACTATTTTTGGGACTAACATATTGATCCAGTGCCGAGTGCAAGTTCCTGTTTGTTCCATGTTTTTTGTTCCGCAGAATATCCATACCAAACGAAGTCCAAACGTAATAAAAACTCACGGGGATTTTCTTTGGAATATTTATGATCTTTGGGAAGAATAATCAACGCGAGGCGATGCACGGAGGGCCCACAAGCCTTGTAGCCGCCACGAGGAGGTATGGCGGCGGCTGGCAGGCTTGTGGCCACTACTTAAGGCAGTTGAAGCCCTTCTTTCGCCGCAAGAAAGATAATATCCGGAAGAAAATCGTGTTAAAATGTCAGCCCAATCGGATTTACGGATCTCCAGGAATTTAAGAAACGGTGAAACGCCGAATCTGGGAGCGTAGAAACTGAAGGACACATAGAGAGAGATCCAATCTCGGAGGGGCTCTCGCCCGTCCGCCGCCATGGAGACCATGGACCAGATGGGAAACCCTTCTCCCATCTAGGGAGGAGGTCAAGGAAGAAGAAGAAGGAGGGGGGCTCTCTCCCCCTCTCTCCCGGCGGCGCCGGAACGCCGCCCGGGACATCATCGTGTGACGGCGATCTACACCAACACCTCCGTCATCTTCACCAACATCTCCATCATCTTCCCCCATCTATATTCAGCGGTTCACTCTCCCGCAACCCGCTGTACCCTCTACTTGAACATGGTGCTTTATGCTACATATTATTATCCAATGATGTGTTGCTATCCTATGATGTATGAGTAGATTATCGTTGTCCTATCGGTGATAGATGAATTGCTATGATTGGTTTAATTTGCTTGTGGCTATGTTGCTGTCCTTTGGTGCCCATCATATGATCCCGTGCGTGGATCACACCATAGGGTTAGTTGTATGTTGATAGGACTATGTATTGGCAGGCTAGAGTGACAGAAGCTTCAAACCTAGCATAGAAATTGATGCATATGGGATTGAAGGGGGACCAACATATCTTATTTCTATGGTTGGGTTTTACCTTAATGAACGTTAGTAGTTGCGGACGCTTGCTAATAGTTCCAAACATAAGTGCATAGAATTCCAAGTAAGGGATGACATGCTAGCAGAGGCCTCTCCCACATGATACTTGCTATCGATCTAGTAAGGTAGTCAATTGCTTAGGGACAATTCTGCAACTCCTACCACCACTTTTCCACACTCGTTATACAATCGTAGTTGTTTCTTTATCTAACCAGCCCCTAGTTTTATTTACGTGTTCTTTACTTTCTTGCAAGCCTATCCTACCACTCCTACAAAGTACTTATAGTTTCATACTTGTTCTAGGTAAAGCGAACGTAAAGTGTGTGTAGAGTTGTATCGGTGGTCGATAGAACTTGAGGGAATATTGGCCCTACCTTTAGCTCCTCGTTGGGTTCGACACTCTTACTTATCAAGAAAGGCTACAATTGATCCCCTATACTTGTGGGTTATCAAGACCTTTTTCTGGCGCCGTTGCCGGGGAGCAATTGTGTGGGGTGAATATTTTCGTGTGTCCTTGTTTGCTTTATCACTAAGTAGATTTATTTGCTATTCTAAGTTGTTCTCTATCTTTAGTTATGGATATGGAACACGAAATACCAAAAAAATTAGGTGTACTTGCTACTCATGGAGATGGGGAACCTCCTAAAACCCTCGACGCTCGTTATGTGGAAAATATTATGCACTTCTTTATTAATCCTGAGAAAGCCCCATTCAATTATATAATGGGATACACGTCGGATCAACGTGAATACTTTAGGGGTTATCGCTTGACTCAAAAAGGGAAACTTTTATGGGATGAAATCCATTTTTTGAAATGGTAAGCTTGGGAACTATGCAAGAGATATGGTGTTACTTGTTGCTCTAGGATGAAGGCTCCACACCTTCCCTTTTCGTGTGAATTTAATGATCATAGAACCTTGGCTTCCTATGCTAATGGTACATATGATTACTATGATGTGGATCAAATAGAAGAGTTTGTTGCTTTTATGGGTGCTTATGAAATTGAGGCTCTGTTTAAAAGGTGTGATGATAATGATGATGCTCCTTACCGATCTAAAAATTTGGCTATGCTTCGTTATTGTTATACTAATTATGAATATAATGCCCATATTGAACGATTTAAGGAGAAATCCTATGCTGCCCAAGAAGAGACTATTATTTTGCAATAAACTATGGAAGAAGAAAATGCTGAAATTGTGAGCTCATTAGATGAAAAAGATGACGAGGAGAGCGAAGAACAAAAGGAGGAAGAACAGACTAGCTACCCGTGTCCACCTTCTAATGAGAGTAACTCTTCTACTCATACATTATTTAATTTCCCTTCGTTCTTACCAAAGGATGAATACTATGATCCCTTGGATTCGTTTGAGATATCCCTTTTTGAGGAACTTTATGTTGGGGAACGTCGCATGGGAAACAAAAATTTTCCTACGCGCACGAAGACCTATCATGGTGATGTCCATCTACGGCAGGGGATATTCGATCTACGTACCCTTGTAGACCGTACAACAGAAGCGTTAGTGAACGCGGTTGATGTAGTGGAACGTCCTCACGTCCCTCGATCCGCCCCGCGAACCGTCCCGCGATCAGTCCCACGATCTAGTGCCGAACGGACGGCACCTCCGCGTTCAGCACACGTACAGCTCGACGATGATCTCGGCCTTCTTGATCCAGCAAGAGAGACGGAGAGGTAGATGAGTTCTCCGGCAGCGTGACGGCGCTCCAGAGGTTGGTGGTGATCTTATCTCAGCAGGGCTCCGCCCGAGCTCCGCATAAACGCGATCTAGAGGTAAAACCGTGGAGATATGTGGTCGGGCTGCCGTGGCAAAGTTGTGTCAAATCAGCCCTAAAACCTCCGTATATATAGGGGGAAGAGGGGGAGCCTTGCCTTGGGGTCCAAGGACCCCCAAGGACTTCGGCCGAGCCAAGGGGGGCAACCCTCCCCTTCCAAACCGAGTCCAACTAGGTTTGGAAGGAGGAGTCCTTCCCCCTTTTCCCACCTCCTCTTTTTTTTCTTTTCTGTTTGATTTTCTTCCAATGGCGCATAGGGCCTTCTTGGGCTGTCCCACCAGCCCACTAAGGTCTAGTGCGCCACCCCAAGGCCTATGGGCTTCCCCGGGGTGGGTTGCCCCCCCCCCCCCCCGGTGAACACCCTGAACCCATTCGTCATTCCCGGTACATTCCCGGTAACTCCAAAAACCTTCCGGTAATCAAATGAGGTCATCCTATATATCAATCTTCGTTTCCGGACCATTCCGGAAACCCTCGTGACGTCCGTGATCTCATCCAGGATTCCGAACAACATTCGGTAACCAACCATATAACTCAAATACGCATAAAACAACGTCTAACCTTAAGTGTGCAGACCCTGCGGGTTCGATAACTATGTAGACATGACCCGAGAGACTCCTCGGTCAATATCCAATAGCGGGACCTGGATGCCCATATTGGATCCTACATATTCTACGAAGATCTTATCGATTGAACCTCAGTGCCAAGGACTCATATAATCCCGTATATCATTCCCTTTGTCCTTCGGTATGTTACATGCCCGAGATTCGATCGTCAGTATCCGCATACCTATTTCAATCTCGTTTACCGGCAAGTCTCTTTACTCGTTCCGTAATACAAGATACCGCAACTTACACTAAGTCACATTGCTTGCAAGGCTTGTGTGTGATGTTTTATTACCGAGTGGGCCCCGAGATACCTCTCCGTCACACGGAGTGACAAATCCCAGTCTCGATCCATACTAACTCAACGAACACCTTCGGAGATACCTGTAGAGCATCTTTATAGTCACCCAGTTACGTTGCGACGTTTGATACACACAAAGTATTCCTCCGGTGTCAATGAGTTATATGATCTCATGGTCATAGGAACAAATACTTGACACGCAGAAAACAGTAGCAAGAAAATGACACGATCAACATGCTACGTCTATTAGTTTGGGTCTAGTCCATCACGTGATTCTCCTCATGACGTGATCCAGTTATCAAGCAACAACACCTTGTTTATAATCAGAAGACACTGACAATCTTTGATCAACTGGCTAGCCAACTAGAGGCTTGCTAGGGACAGTGTTTTGTCTATGTATCCACACATGTAAATAAGTCTTCATTCAATACAATTATGGCATGGATAATAAACAATTATTTTGATACAAGAATTATAATAATAACCATTTATTATTGCCTCTAGGGCATAATTCCAACAGTCTCCCACTTGCACTAGAGTCAATAATCTAGCCCTCACATCATCCTGCAAATTACATTGTAATAAATCTAACACCCATACAGTTCTGGTGTTGATCATGCTTTGCCCGTGGAAGAGGTTTAGTCAGCGGGTCTGCTACATTCAGATCCGTGTGCACTTTGCATATATTAACGTCCTCCCCTTCGACGTAGTCGCGGATGAGGTTGAAGTGTCGTTTGATGTGTCTGGACTTCTTGTGAAACCGTGGTTCCTTTGCTAGGGCAATGGCACCCGTGTTGTCACAGAACAAGGTTATTGGATTCAGTGCGCTTGGCACCACTCCAAGATCCGTCATGAACTACTTCATCCACACACCCTCCTTAGCCGCCTCCGAGGCAGCCATGTACTCCGCTTCACATGTAGAATCTGCTACGACGCTCTGCTTGGAACTGCACCAGCTTACCGCACCCCCATTAAGAATAAATACGTATCCGGTCTGTGACTTAGAGTCGTCCGGATCTGTGTCAAAGCTTGCATCGACGTAACCTTTTATGGCGAGCTCTTCGTCACCTCCATACACGAGAAACATCTCCTTAGTCCTTTTCAGGTACTTCAGGATATTCTTGACCGCCGTCCAGTGATCCACTCCTGGATTACTCTGGAACCTACCTGCCATACTTATGGCCAGGCTAACGTCCGGTCTAGTGCACAACATTGCATACATGATAGAACCTATGGCTGAAGCATAGGGGACGATGCTCATATGCTCTCTATCCTCATCAGTTGCTGGGCACTGAGTCTTACTCAATCTCGTACCTTGTAAAACTGGCAAGAACCCTTTCTTGTACTGTTCCATTTTGAACCTCTTCAAAACTTTATCAAGGTATGTGCTTTGTGAAAGTCCTATCACGCGTTTTGATCTATCCCTGTAGATCTTAATGCCTAGAATGTAAGCAGCTTCTCCTAGGTCCTTCATAGAGAAACTTTTATTCAAGTAATCCTTTATGCTCTCCAAAAACTCTACGTTGTTTCCAATCAGCAATATGTCATCCACATATAATATTAGAAACGCCACAGAGCTCCCACTCACTTTCTTGTAAATACAAGATTCTCCAACCACTTGTATAAACCCAAATGCTTTGATCACCTCATCAAAGCGTTTGTTCCAACTCCGAGATGCTTGCACCAGTCCATAAATGGATCGCTGGAGCTTGCACACCTTGTTAGCATTCTTAGGATCGACAAAACCTTCAGGTTGCATCATATACAACTCTTCCTTAAGGAAACCGTTAAGGAACGTCGTTTTGACATCCATCTGCCAGATTTCATAATCAAAAATGCAGCTATTGCTAACATGATTCTGACGGACTTAAGCATCGCTACGGGTGAGAATGTCTCATCGTAGTAAACTCCTTGAACTTGTGAAAAACCCTTTGCCACAAGTCGAGCTTTATAAATGGTCACATTGCCGTCAGCGTCCGTCTTCCTCTTAAAGATCCATTTGTTCTGAATAGCCTTGCGGCCCTCAGGTAGTACTTCCAAAGTCCACACTTTGTTCTCATACATGGATCCTATTTCGGACTTCATGGCTTCTAGCCATTTGTTGGAATCTGGGCCCACCATTTCTTCTTCATAATTTGCAGGTTCATTGTTGTCTAACAACATGATTGACAAGACGGGATTACCGTACCACTCTGGAGCAGCACGTGGTCTCGTCGACCTGCGTGGTTCGACAGAAACTTGAACCGGAGTTTCATGATCATCATCATTAACTTCCTCCTCAACCGGCGTCGCAACGACATAGGTTTCCCCTTGCCCTGCGCCACCATCTAGAGGGATGAGAGGTTCGACAACCTCATCAAGTTCTATCTTCCTCCCACTCAATTCTCTCGAGAGAAACTCCTTCTCGAGAAAAGCTCCATTTTTAGCAACAAACACTTTGCCCTCGGATTTGACATAGAAGGTGTACCCAACTGTCTCTTTTGGGTAACCTATGAAGATGCACTTTTCCGCTTTGGGTTCCAGCTTTTCAGGCTGAAGCTTTTTGACATAAGCATCACATCCCCAAACTTTAAGAAACGACAACTTTGGCCTTTTGCCATACCACAGTTCGTATGGTGTCGTCTCAACGGATTTTGATGGTGCCCTATTTAAAGTGAATGCAGCTGTTTCTAATGCATAACCCCAAAACGATAACGGCAAATTGGTAAGAGACATCATAGATCGCACCATCTCTAGTAAAGTACGATTACGACGTTCGGACACACCGTTACGCTGTGGTGTTCCAGGCGGTGTCAATTGTGAAACAATTCCACATTGTCTTAAGTGAGCACCAAACTCGAAACTCAGATATTCACCCCCACGATCAGACCGTAGGAACTTGATCTTCTTGTTACGATGATTTTCAACTTCACTCTGAAATTGCTTGAACTTTTCAAATGTTTAGGACTTGTGCTTCATTAAGTAGACATAACCATATCTACTCAAATCGTCAGTCAAGGTGAGAAAATAACGATATCCGCCGCGTGCCTCTACGCTCATCGGACCACACACATCGGTATGTATGATTTCAACAAGTCACTTGCACGCCCCATTGTTCCGGAGAACGGAGTTTTAGTCATCTTGCCCATGAGGCATGGTTCGCACGTGTCAAGTGAATCAAACTCAAGTGACTCCAAAAGTCCATCGGCACGGAGTTTCATCATGCGCTTTACACCAATATGACCTAAGCGGCAGTGCCACAAAAATATGGCGCTATCATTGTTAACTCTAACTCTTTTGGTCTCAATGTTATGTATGTGTGTATCACTATCAAGATTCAATATGAACAATCCTCTCACATTGGGTGCATGACCATAAAAGATGTTACTCATAGAAATAGAACAACCATTATTCTCTGACTTAAAAGAGTAACCGTCTCGCAATAAACAAGATCCAGATATAATGTTCATGCTCAACGCAGGCACTAAATAACAATGATTCAAGTTCATAACTAATCCTGATGGTAACTGAAGTGAAACTGTGCCGACGGCGATTGCATCAACCTTGGAACCATTTCCTACGCGCATCGTCACTTTATCTTTCGCCAGCCTTCGTCTATCCGCAGTTCCTGTTTCGAGTTGCAAATATGAGCAATAGAACCGGTATCGAATACCCAGGCACTACTATGAGAGCCGGTTAAGTACACATCAATAACATGTATATCAAATATACCTGATTTTTCTTTGGCCGCCTTCTTATCAGCCAGGTACTTGGGGCAATTGCGCTTCCAGTGACCCATACCCTTGCAATAGTAACACTCTGTTTCAGGGTTAGGTCCAGCATTGGGTTTCTTCGTCAGATTGGCAATAGGCTTGCCGCTCTTCTTTGAATTACCCTTCTTGCCTTTGCCGTTTCTCTTGAAACTAGTGGTCTTATTCACCATCAACACTTGATGTTCTTTACGGAGTTCAGACTCTGCGACTTTCAGCATCGCAAACAACTCGCCGGGTGACTTGTTCATCCCTTGCATGTTGTAGTTCAACACAAAGCCTTTATAGCTTAGCGGCAGTGATTGAAGGATTCTGTCAGTGATAGCCTCTTGCGGGAGTTCAATCCCCAGCTCAGCTAGACGGTTTGAGTACCCAGACATTTTGAGCACATGTTCACTGACAGACGAGTTCTCCTCCGTCTTGCAAGCATAGAATTTATCGGAGGTCTCATACCTCTCAATCCGGGCGTTCTTCTGAATGATAAACTTCAACTCCTGGAACATCTCAAATGCTCCATGACGCTCACAGCGACGTTGAAGTCCCGGTTCTAAGCCATACATGACTGCACATTGAACTACTGAGTAGTCCTCCTTACGTGTTAACCAAGCTTTCTTAACATCCTGGTCAGCCGTAGCGGGTGGTTCATCTCCTAGTGCAGCATTAGGGACATAATCCTTCTTCCCAGCTTGTAAGATTAGCTTAAGATTACGAGCCCAGTCTACAAAGTTGCTTCCATCATCTTTCAACTTAGCTTTCTCTAGGAACGTATTAAAATTCAGGGTGACTGTCGCGTGAGCCATGATCTACAACACAAATATATTCAAAGTGGACTTAGACTATGTTCAAGATAATTAGAGTTTAACTTAATCAAATTACTCGCTAAACTCCCACTCAAAAAGTACATCTCTCTAGTCATTTGAGTGGTTCATGATCCACTTACACTAGCTCAAGTCCGATCATCACGTGAGTTGAGTATAGTTTCAGTGGTAAGCATCCCTATGCTAATCATATCATCTATATGATTCATGATCGACCTTTTGGTCTCATGTGTTCCGGGGCCATGTCTGCACATGCTAGGGTCGTCAAGCTTAACCCGAGTGTTCCGCGTGTGCAACTGTTTTGCACCCGTTGTATGTGAACGTTGAGTCTATCACACCCGATCATCACGTGGTGTCTCGAAACGACGAACTGTTGCAACGGTGCACAGTCGGGGAGAACACAAATTCGTCTTGAAATTTTAGTGAGAGATCACCTGATAATGCTACCGTCATTCTAAGCAAAATAAGGTGCACAAAAGGATTAACATCACATGCAATTCATAAGTGACATGATATGGCCATCATGTCGTGCTCCTTGATCTCCATCACCAAAGCACCGGCACGATCTTCTTATCACCGGCGCCGCACCATGATCTGCATCAACGTGTGGCCATCGGGGTTGTCGTGCTACTCATGCTATTACTACTAAAGCTACATCCTAGCAAAATAGTAAACGCATCTGCAAGCACAAACATTAGTTTAAAGACAACCCTATGGCTCCAGCCGGTTGCCGTACCATCGACGTGCAAGTCGATATTATCTATTACAACATGATCATCTCATACATCCAATATATCACATCACATCGTTGGCCATATCACATCACAAGCATACCCTGCAAAAACAAGTTAGACGTCCTCTAATTTTGTTGTTGCATGTTTTACGTGGTGACCATGGGTATCTAGTAGGATCGCATCTTACTTATGCAAACACCACAACGGATATATATGAGTTTCTATTTAACCTCATCCAAGGACCTCCTCGGTCAAATCCGATTCAACTAGAGTTGGAGAAACTGACACTTGCCAGTCATCTTTGAGCAATGGGGTTACTCGTAGCGATGAAACCAGTCTCTCGTAAGCATACGAGTAATGTTGATCCAAACCGCTTTAATCCAACAATACCGCGGAATCAAGAAAAGACTAAGGAGGGCAGCAAAACGCACATCACCGCCCACAAAAACTTTTGTCTTCTACTCGAGAAGACATCTACGCATGAACCTAGCTCATGATGCCACTGTTGGGGAACGTCGCATGGGAAACAAAAAATTTCCTACGCGCACGAAGACCTATCATGGTGATGTCCATCTACGAGAGGGGATATTCGATCTACGTACGCTTGTAGACCGTACAGCAGAAGCGTTAGTGAACGCGGTTGATGTAGTGGAACGTCCTCACGTCCCTCGATCCGCCCCGCGAACCATCCCGCGATCAGTCCCACGATCTAGTGCCGAACGGGCGACACCTCTGCGTTCAGCACACGTACAACTCGACGATGATCTCGGCCTTCTTGATCCAGCAAGAGAGACGGAGAGGTAGATGAGTTCTCCGGCAGCGTGACGGTGCTCCGGAGGTTGGTGGTGATCTTATCTCAGCAGGGCTCCGCCCGAGCTCCGCAGAAACGCGATCTAGACGTAAAACCGTGGAGATATGTGGTCGGGCTGCCGTGGCAAAGTTGTGTCAAATCAGCCCTAAAACCTCCGTATATATAGGCCGAAGAGGGGGAGCCTTCCCTTGGAGTCCAAGGATCCCCAAGGACTTCGGCCGAGCCAAGGGGGGCAACCCTCCCCTTCCAAACCGAGTCCAACTAGGTTTGGAAGGAGGAGTCCTTCCCCCTTTTCCCACCTCCCCCCCTTTTTTTTCTCTTTGATTTTCTTCCTATGGCGCATAGGGCCTTCTTGGGCGGTCCCACCAGCCCACTAAGGGCTGGTGCACTACCCCCAAGGCCTATGGGCTTCCCCGGGGTGGGTTGCCCCCCCGGTGAACACCCTGAACCCATTCGTCATTCCCGGTACATTCCCGGTAACTCCGAAAACCTTCCGGTAATCAAATGAGGTCATCCTATATATCAATCTTCGTTTTCGGGCCATTCCGGAAACCCTCGTGACGTCCGTGATCTCATCCGGGACTCCGAACAACATTCGGGAACCAACCATATAACTCAAATACGCATAAAACAACGTCTAACCTTAAGTGTGCAGACGCTACGGGTTCGTGAACTATGTAGACATGACCCGAGAGACTCCTCGGTCAATATCCAATAGCGGGACCTGGATGCCCATATGGGATCCTACATATTCTACGAAGATCTTATCGTTTGAACCTCAGTGCCAAGGATTCATATAATCCCGTATGTCATTCCCTTTGTCCTTCGGTATGTTACTTGCGCGAGATTCGATCGTCAGTATCTGCATACCTATTTCAATCTCGTTTACCGGCAAGTCTATTTACTCGTTCCGTAATACAAGATCCCGCAACTTACACTAAGTCAGATTGCTTGCAAGGCTTGTGTGTGATGTTGTATTACCGAGTGGGCCCGGAGATACCTCTCCATCACACGGAGTGACAAATCCCAGTCTCGATCCATACTAACTCCATGAACACCTTCGGAGATACCTGTAGAGCATCTTTATAGTCACCCAGTTACGTTGCGACGTTTGATACACACAAAGTATTCCTCTGGTGTCAGTGAGTTATATGATCTCATGGTCATAGGAACAAATACTTGACACGCAGAAAACAGTAGCAACAAAATGACACGATCAACATGCTACGTCTATTAGTTTGGGTCTAGTCCATCACGTGATTCTCCTAATGACGTGATCCAGTTATCAAGCAACAACACCTTGTTTATAATCAGAAGACACTGACTGTCTTTGATCAACTGGCTAGCCAACTAGAGGCTTGCTAGGGACAGTGTTTTGTCTATGTATCGACACATGTAAATAAGTCTTCATTCAATACAATTATAGCATGGATAATAAACGATTATCTTGATACAGGAATTATAATAATAACTATTTATTATTGCCTCTAGGGCATAATTCCAACACTTTATGCATGCTATGCTTGTGGCCATGTTGCCAATATGAATGATGCTTATGAAGATGAGCTAGCTATAGTCCCTTACATGATGATTTTGATGAATATAATATGCATGTGCTTGCTGCTCCTACTTGCAATTATTATGAGAGAGGAACTACATCTCCACCTCTCTATGTTTCCAATACGATAAAATTGCAAGAAACTACTTATGATATGTATTGGCCTTTACTTGGTGTGCATGAATTGTTCTTTTATGACAAGCCAATGCATAGGAAGAGAGTTAGACATCGTCATTGCATGATATATGTTACCTTGTGCTCGCTACTAAATTTCAAATCATTGCTAATTAAAATTGGCTTTGATATACTTTGGGATCCGGGTGGATCCATTACTTGAGCACTTTATGCCTAGCTTAATGGCTTTAAAGAAAGCGCTGCCTGGGAGACAACCCGGAAGTTTTAGAGAGTCATTTATTTCTGTTGGGTGCTTTTATTTTGTTTAAAAACAAAAACAAAATATAGAGGGGAACTTAAAAGTTTTTCAAAAAGAGAAGCGATTGAAAGTTGATGCATTGCGGAAGTGAGGGTCGACCTTGAACACTTGTGTTCATGCTCATGGAAACAATGTAGAATTTTTCATGGAAGTTTCTCAAAAAAATAATTATCCCCTTGTACAATTCCTATGTGTTTGTAAAAATAATGTGCCAAGTAAAGCCTTTACGATTAATTTGGGTGATAGTTGTTTGATCACACTGAGAAAAGACAGAAACTTTCTGCTCACGAAATTAATTTTCGTTTTTATTCTGGAAGAGATTTTGAGTTGATTATTTTTGCTGCTGATTCATATGCAAATTTTGCAGACGTTCGTAAGTTTTCACATGTTTTGAGATATCAGAAGTATACGGAATATACAGATTGCTACAGACTGTTCTGTTTTGACAAATTATGTTTTCTATGCATTGTCCTCTTATTTTAATGAATCTATGGGTAGTATCGGGGGGTATGAACCATGGTGAAGTTGGATTACAGTAGATATAATGCTAATATGAATTTAGAATGAGTTCACAACAGTACTTGAAGTGGTGATTTATTGTATTATACTAACGGATCTCACGAAGTTTTGTTGAGTTTTGTGTGATTGAAGTTTTCAAGTTTTAGGTGAGAGCACGATGGATGAAGGAATAAGGAGAGGCAAGAGCCTAATCTTGGGGATGCCCGAGGCACCCCAAGGTAATATTCAAGGAAGACTCAAGCGTCTAAGCTTGGGGATGCCCCGAAAGGCATCCCCTCTTTCGTCTACAATCTATCGATAATTTTACTCGGAGCTATATTTTAATTCGTCACATGATATGTGCAAATGCTTGGAGCGTGTTTTGTGTTTATTTTTCCTTTTTATTTTATGCACCATGATGGCATGAGATAGTCCTTGGTTGGCTTTATAGAATGCTTCTTGTGCTTCACTTATATCTTTTGAAGTTTGGATTGCCTGTTTCCCTACACATAGAAAACCGCCATTTGTAGAATGCTCTTTTGCTTCACTTATATTTGTTAGAGCGGGGCATATCTTTTGTAGAAAGAATTAAACTCTCATGCTTCACTTATACCTATTTAGAGAGTTAATAGGAGTTGGTCATTCACATGGTTAGTCATAAAATCCTACATAAAACTTGTAGATCACTGAATATGATATGTTTGATTCCTTGCAACAGTTTTCCGACATGAATATGTGATATTAGAGTCATGCTAGTGAGTAATTGTGTATTCGTAGAAATACTTGTGTTAAGGTTTGTAACTCCCGTAGCATGCACGTATGGTGAACCGTTATGTGATGAAGTCGGAGCATGATTTATTTATTGATTGTCATCCTTTTTGTGGATGTCGGGATCGCGCGATGGTTAACTCCTACCAACCTTTCCCCAAGGAGCATGTGTGTAGTACCTTGTTTCGATGACTAATAGACTTTTGCAATAAGTGTGTGAGTTCTTTATGACTAATGTTGAGTCCATGGATTATACGCACTCTCACCCTTCCACCATTGCTAGCCTCTCTAGTACCGCGCAACTTTCGTCGGTGCATTACACCCACCATATAGCCTCCTTTATAACAGCCACCATACCTACCTATTATGGCATTTTCATAGCCATTCCGAGATATATTGCCATGCAACTACCACCGTTCCGTCTCATGACATGTGCCACCACTTCCATATTGCCATTGCATGATCGTAAGATAGCTAGCATGATGTTTCCATGGCATGTCCATTTTTTGATGTCATTGCTATGCTAGATCATTGTCACGGTACACTACTGAAGGCATTTCATATAGAGCCATCATTGCTCTAAGTATTGAGTTGTAAGTCTGATGATCATCATTAATAGAGCATTGTCCCATGTGAGGAAATAAAAGAGGCCAGCGAAGCCCATTTATAAAAAAGAGGACAAAGATGCCCACCAAAATAAAAAATAAAAAAAAAGAGGCCAAAGAGCCCACAAAAAAAATGAGAGAAAAGAGAGAAGGGACAATTGCTACTATCCTCTTTCCACACTTGTGCTTCAGATAGCACTATGATCTTCATGACAGAGAGTCTCCTATGTTGTCACTTCCATATACTTGCGGGAAATTTTCATTATATAACTTGGCTTGTATATTCCAATGATGGGCTTCCTCAAAATTGCCCTAGGTCTTCGTGAGCAAGCAAGTTGGGTGCACACCCACTAGTTTCTTTTGTGAGATTTCATACAGTTATAAGCTCTAGTGCATCCGTTGCATGGCAATCCCTACTCACTCACATTGATATCTATTGATGGGCATCTCCATAGCCCGTTGATAGACCTAGTTGATGTGAGACTATCTCCTCCTTTTTGTCTTCTACACAACCACCATATTCTATTCCACCTATAGTGCTATGTCCATGGCTTATGCTCATGTATTGCGTGAAAGTTGAAAAGGTTTGAGAACACTAAAGTATGAAACAATTGCTTGGCTAAAACCGGGGTTGTGCATGATTTAAATATGTTGTGTGGGGAAGATGGAGCATAGCCAGACTATATGATTTTGTAGGGATAACTTTATTTGGCCATGATATTTTGAGAAGACATGATTACTTTGTTTGTATGCTTGAAATATCATTGTCTTTATGTCAAATGATAGACTATTGCTTCGAATCACTCGTGTTTTAGTATTCATGCCATGATTAGATTATATGATCAAGATTATGCTAGGTAGCATTCCACATCAAAAATTATCTTTTTTATCATTTACCTACTCGAGGACGACCGGGAATTAAGCTTGGGGATGCTGATACGTCTCCGTCATATCTATAATTTTTTATTCTTTCATGCCAATATTCTACAACTTTCATATACTTTTGCCAACCTTTTTATACTATTTTTGGGACTAACATATTGATCTAGTGCCGAGTGCCAGTTCCTGTTTGTTGCATGTTTTTTGTTTCGCAGAATATCCATACCAAACAAAGTCCAAACATAATAAAAACTTACATGGATTTTTTTTGGAATATTTATGATTTTTGGGAAGAAGAATCAACGCGAGGCGATGCACGGAGGGCCCACAAGCATTGTAGCCGCCACGAGGAGGTACGGCGGCGGCTGGCAGGCTTGTGGCCACTCCTTAAGGCGGTTGGATCCCTTCTTTCGCCGCAAGAAAGATAATACCGAAAGAAAATCGTGTTAAAATTTCAGCCCAATCGGAGTTACGGATCTCCGGGAATTTAAGAAATGGTGAAACGCAGAATCTGGGAGCGCAGAAACAGAAGGACACAGAGAGAGAGATCCAATCTCGGAGGGCCTCTCGCCCCTCCGCCACCATGGAGACCATGGAACAGAGGGGAAACCCTTCTCCCATCTAGGGAGGAGGTCAAGGAAGAAGAAGAAGGAGGGGGGCTCTCTCCCCCTCTCTCCCGGCGGCGCCGGAACGCTGCCCGGGACATCATCGTGTGACGGCGATCAACACCAACACCTCCGTCATCTTCACCAAAATCTGCATCATCTTCCCCCATCTATATTCAGCGGTTCACTCTCCCGCAACCCGCTGTACCCTCTACTTGAACATGGTGCTTTATGCTACGTATTATTATCCAATGATGTGTTGTTATCCTATGATGTCTGAGTAGATTATCGTTGTCCTATCGGTAATTGATGAATTGCTATGATTGGTTCAATTTGCTTGTGGTGATGTTGCTGTCCTTTGGTGCCCATCATATGATCGCGCGCGAGGATCACACCATAGGGTTAGTTGTATGTTGATAGGACTATGTATTGGCAGGCTAGAGTGACAGAAGCTTCAAACCTAGCGTAGAAATTGATGCATATAGGATTGAAGGGGGACCAACATATCTTATTGCTATGGTTGGGTTTTACCTTAATGAACGTTAGTAGTTGCGGACGCTTGCTAATAGTTCCAATCATAAGTGCAGAGAATTCCAAGTAAGGGATGACATGCTAGCAGAGGCCTCTCCCACATGATACTTGCTATCGATCTAGTAACGTAGTCAATTGCTTAGGGACAATTGTGCAACTCCTACCACCACTTTTCCACACTCGTTATACACTCGTAGTTGTTTCTTTATCTAACCAGCCCCTAGTTTTATTTACGTGTTCTTTACTTTCTTGCGAGCCTATCCTATCACTCCTACAAAGTACTTCTAGTTTCATACTTGTTCTAGGTAAAGCGAACGTAAAGTGTGCGTAGAGTTGTATCGGTGGTGGATAGAACTTGAGGGAATATTTGTCCTACCTTTAGCTCCTCGTTGGGTTCAACACTCTTACTTATTGAGAAAGGCTACAATTGATCCCCTATACTTGTGGGTTATCAACTATCTCGGTGGATCATAAGACCCTCATGAAGGTAGGTGAATTTGATGGAACAAGTTGATACAGTAGTATAACCTACATATTCCTGGAGAAGGTTGGATTTAGTAGGACGATTATGATCATGAACAAAAATGGTCTTGGTGGTATACATGACTTTAGCAAGTAGTTGGCATGATTTGATGCCTTTACCATAATGACTTGGAGTATCAAGTAGAATTCTTATTGGGTTGAGTCTTGGATTTAAATAGGTAGTCTTAATAGAGCATCGAGGATGACAGAGACCGCATGGTTCGGAGTAGATTGGATTTAGCTCGATAATCTTGATCATGATACTATGTTCCTCGATGGATATAGAGCACGTGTATTTGGAGTTGTCAGATTGGTTTACAACCTATGTGGTTGGCCTTGGAAATTAGCTAACCATGATTATTGAAGTTGGTGGATATACTATGACGTGACCCTTGCAATAATATGTGAATTATGAGAACTCTAAGAGATTATGTAGAACCCCGTCAATATTGGATTTGTAAGAGTGACAGGTCCAGTGATGATTGATTAGAATGAGGACTCAGTTGATCGGATTCATAGAAAGGAAGCAAAATATTGGATTGGTATACTATGTGTTTCCTTAATATAGTAATGTAGTATCCTCTCCATTGGATGACTTAGCTGGACATTTGGATTTGTTGTGTCTTAAAATTCAATCATAGGGGCTCTTGTGCCTTCCGAGGTTATTACATAGGAATACATGTGCATCATAGCTACACCACGCTTCTAGTGGTGGGATTAGTTCTTCCCTCAACCCGGATTTGACTAGCATGAGCGGTGTGGATTTGACCCCGTGTACGGTGGTATCTTGATGAGCTGAGATGACATCGTCCCGAGATTAGAGGTCGAACTATTGGCATCTAAGTAATGTGCTTAGAGATAAGATGATAACTGTCCGCCCACATCCTAAGTTCCTTAAGAAGCTAGAGCTTCGCTGAGCCACAAGATAGACGGATCACGACCATAGAAGACGACTCTAAGTCGTTAAAATGTGGCCAGTACCCGCCCATAGCAGGCCCCGTTCTCCTCACCCGACTCATGAGCACCTTGCTTGTGTCTTGGTTGGGGAAAGTATGTGGTCATCCTCACTGATGACATACTTATTCACCCAGTAAGAGGACGAGTGCCTCAGTGCTAATTAGATGAGCCACAAACACCGCAGACTGCAACCCTCGGCAGCCGAAGATAGTCTCCACGGGCATGGTGAAGCATCCACATGATCAAGGAGCCTCGACGAGACAGAAGAACAACACATTTTATTGAAACTCCAGCATCAACTACGCCAACCACGACATGCAAGACAGTAAGGCCGGCAAGGACAAACCCACCGGGAGCAACCTCCACCCGGACAACAACTGCATTCACGGCCACACAGCACATCAATGCCCAACCACTTGCCACTATGGCACACCTCAGTTCCTTTGAAAGAAGAGACCGCACGGACACCACTAGCACACTAATGCCACACATGCGCCGAACCGATGCCTAATCATCATGAACCCTGCCACCGCAGAGAGCCGTCGTGCGGGCGGCAACATCTTGGCGATCATCATGGACGATCACACAGTACAGCGTCGAGACCCCGACCAGCAACGCCACCATCCCGGACAGGAAGATGATGACCCATCCCGGGGTCTCGTCCGCCACTGGCATCCCTCCTCGAGCACCTGCAGCAGCAGAATAAGAAGATGACCGGAACAGCAGCAAGTAGCGAGGCTGGGTGGAGAACGAGAAGGACTCCCTGACCAATTTATAGCCAGGCTCGGAGAGCCACTAGCCAGGCCACCAGCCCCGTTTGCCGCTCGGCCGTCGGTGCTCGCTGGGAATCCCAGAGCAGTGCCGACATACCAGGCCCGCGAGGTGAGTGCTCGCTGCGCCAGCACATGGCTCACCGCACACCACCGCAGGGAGGCCCCGGACACCGTACGCCCTAGGCACTGCAAGTGGAGGCAGCACACGGGACTCACCGAAGAAAGAAGAATCAGAGGAAGAAGAAGAGGCTGACGGCGGACCCTGGGCCCACTTGTTAGCCGGAGTAGGTACCAAGCAACAGGTCCGACTAGCAACCAGGTATGGAAAATTTCCCTTTCTCCGACCTCCTCGTAGAACGCAGATGCACCAATAAGTGGCACTCTTGAGGTGACCCCATCGGACCGCGTATTTGGATTTTGCTGCTAGTAAGTCCTGCAGCATAGCAGGAGCAAACCCTTGATTCCGCCATAACAAATCTCGGGGAGGAGGTTTTCTTAAGGGGGTAAGGTGTGTCGCACCCAGTTTTTGGCTTTCCTGATTAGTTAACTTATTTCAAAAATTAGGACCAATTTTTTTTTTGAGTGCGTGTGATGCTTGGAGTGACTTTTGTTTGCCTGTTTGCTTGATTGCATGTGATTGCTCTCCATTAATCCTTGCCATCCTCCTAATCACCTCCTCATCCCATGATCTCCTGCCTAACGATCATGCCATGTGTTTAGGATAAATATCTATTTTCACCAAATATTATTTTCACCAAAAAGGATTTCTTTGAATTAAACTTTCAAACCCCTGAGATGAGGTTTGTACTACAATTCCTCAAATTAGGGAAATTCTTTTGCACCAATTATTTTATTTAAAACCTATTATCAAAATGTCTTCCAAAAAACCACCATATTATTATTTTAAAAGTTATTTTATTAGTTTAGTTAAAAGCCTTCCTGTGAGGCCAGAAATGGTCTCCTATGAAGGAAAGTTATTTTTATTTGCTTTCAAAATATTTAAGAAAATTTAAGGAAACTGAGTGGATATATTTATTCCATATTTATGAGTTTCAACACATGGTCTTGTTCAAAATATTGGGCAAATCCCTCCAAAACCATACCTGCCTGTTTCAAGCTTTTGGAATATTTCTATAAGAAATATTTTCAATAAATTCCAGTAAAATTCTAGCATGTCATCTATGGTATTATTGATGATCTTGCAAAGTTTCATCTCAATCCAAGTTGATTTGACTCCCCTAACTATCCTAAACCCCTATCTATCCAGATTGAAATTTGAGCAACTCTAGATTGTGAAGTATGTCCTACTGTGCTCAAATTTGGTGGACATGTTCTAATACTCCAATAAGGCATCCACACCAAGTGGTACATCAAGGAGAATAAATGAACTTGTCCTAAGACCCTCAAAACCCTCTCTATTGATTTCTGACTTTGGTAAACTTTACATTATAAAGTTTCTCCAATTTACCTCAAACTTTTAGTTCATGCCTAAATGCTCAAATAATGCCCCTACACCCAATATTGGATTTCAGGGAATTTATTTGAATAGGTTTGTAAGCAGAAATCCATTTCTGCCCATTTTAGGGGTTTTCCAAGTCTACACTGGAAAACTTCTCCAGCAAGTCCCAAATTTGGTGTGCAATCCTATATTCATCTATTATTTGGCCCTGTTAAATTTCATAGCCATTGGAATTCATCTGGTAGCCCAACCACGGATCAAACACCTTGTGTGCACTCACTAATTTGGCTTCTTTGACCCCTTCCCCTTTTCCCTTGAGCTCAACTTTCTACCACAGCCTCACATAGTTATATTTTACCTCCAGTAACATTCCAATGGCCACTGGACAATTATTGGGGAAGGAACCTTTGTAACTTTCTCTCATTTTTACCCTTGGGTCACTATTTTACCTCTCTTCCCATGCTTCTGTTTAACACAAAGCCCCCAATTCTTTCCAGAGCATCTATTATATGCCAAATCTTCATTTAGAACCAGGATATGGCATGCTCATGTGGAGAAAATGAGTAGCACCTCCTTAAGTTGATTTCTGGCTGAAATGTGGCCTTGTACAGCAAGTACTAGCTACACTTGCCTTCTTGAGCTGAAACTTTGCAGTCTTGTAGTCCTTCTATTAGAAACACTACCAGACAAGGTTTCACTTCAATTAACTCTCTGTGCAAACCAGTTTTGCTAGCCTTAAGTTTGCTGCTGCAAACTTAATCATAGTCAACACCCATTCAAACCTGATCCACTTGGCTCCAAACTCCACCAGTGACCTCTGGCAAGCATGCCCTGCACGAGAGACACCTTTGTCAGGACAAACGGTCACCCTAGACACGTGTAGCCGTGGTGACCATGCTGGCTGCATGCACTAATGGTGCTCTGCACCATTTCCTCGTCCCCTAGCTCGTGTCCCGCAGCTACAGTATGCCCCAGAGCACCACAATATCCCCTCCTCCACCTCTGACTCCCTCCACGACGCTAGCTAGCTCCCAATGTCCCTTAGGGATGCGTGGCCGCCGTGCCCCGGGTGCACCAGAGAGCCCCGAGGTCCTTCTCTTGATTACAAATTCATACTAACTCGAAATTACTTGATTCAAAATTCTACGGGTTCCTAAATTCAAGATCTATCCACACATGTGCCTTGCACATTTTTCTAAGACATGTTTCTGTGGTGTTTTATTTAAATCCACTTATGGATATTCTAAACCCCACTTTGTGAAAATCCTAGAGGTTCCAATTCAACTCCAAATGGAGTGATTCCAAATTCCAGAGTCTTCTAATTTTATTCCCTATTTTTGAGGCATTGGTCAACATTTTTATCTAGCATGCTTCTATTTCACTAAATAAATAGCCCCTTGGTATTTATTCCATGTTGTAAAACCCCTAGAATATTCATACCAACTCCAAATCCAGTGAAACCACTTCCTATATATTTCTAAGATCATTCTCTGTTAAATGGGTGTCTCCACTCATTTTTAACATAATGATTCCTGCTGACTTCTTCAATAATCACCTATTCCTCCTTTCTTTCCATTCAGATACCCCTGATGATCCAAAACCTCTTGGCAAAGATTCAGTTATTCTTCTTATGACCAGAGAGGTCCAAGAAAAATAGAACTTCTATTTATAGGACACTTTTGTTTTTGCTTGATGTGTGGCTTACCGTGGTTGTTTCCGACGATAGTTGACGGGTAGATGGAGTACTCAAAGTTGGAGCGGAAGACCTGGAAGACCTCGAGGACTTACATGAGCAAGGCAAGCAACCCTTTGACAATGACTGAGCATATGTTACTTTGCATGTTATAATAGCAAGTATTCCCGTTGCATATGATCATAAGTGTTGGTAATCATTTGATGTGATTTTACCGAAGGCTCCGCCGGAGCACATGCATTGAGCTTGACTCTACCCCATAGGGTCATGCTAATACCATGTTGACAAGTAAAGATAGAAGTAGTATTATTCATGAGCATGATGTTGTCGTAAAGCAAGAGTTTATGGAAACCCCGTTGGGTGCCACTAATGCCCGAGGGTGAGGATGAGTTAGGTGGTCACTTTTGGTGAAGTGATGCACCCGGTATTTGTGTGAGTAAGGTTTGGAAATTGGATTAGATTTATGATATGTCGATCATCCCAACCTTACCAGTACGACCACGTTACCCCTTATGGGACGGGCTATGTTAATTACTCTGGTCGGTGCTAGCAAAGAGCCACATTACTAGTGGAGGGAGTGATGTGTTGTCACTCTCGTGATGGCGTCGTACCGGGTAGGACGACTATGCCATTTTTATGAGTTCTAGTCACACCGTTGGTCCCCGCATGGTTGGTACTGTCTAGAGTTGGAGCTTGTAAGACGTACAACATGTGGGCTGGGTACCAATCGAGTGGACCTCTTTGTCTAGTATCGTTAGGGGAAAGGCATTGATCGGGTACTTACCTCGGGTATGTGATATACCGCGAGTCGTGGATGACATGGAAGTTTCACGGATCTCGTGGGTCCAGCGTACTACCTGTGCAGAGTGTAAACTATTCGAATAGCCATGTCCACGGTCAAGGACAGTTGGGTAATCCTGCTTAAACTACGTCCTGATATTTCCGCATAAACCAAGTGTGTGTGAGTGTGTGTGTGTGCGTGTACGGTGATGAGAAAGGTGTTGCTATGATAGCAATAATATCACCAAGTTTGGTGACTTGGCATATAGGGTGAACCCGGATGGTTCTGCCCTCGACAGATATATCGATATCTGTACCTTGTTCTTCAAGAGTAATTCTTTAACTTGATGCATGTCCACAATCATTCCACCCAGATGAGTTACACCAAACATGCATGATATTGTTATCCTTCACTTTCATTGTTCATATCATGGGCTGTTTGCGAGTACAATCAAAGTACTCATTGGCTTGCCACTTGTTATTTCATTGACCAAGTATGAAAGAACATGACTTGGTGAAGATTAACTCAGTGACGTTCTTGCGAGCTAGGATGCTTCCCAGTTAGAATGCGTGTAGGTTAAGGATGATGGCATGGGTTCACGCTTTCAACCAATAATTCCGCTATTGGTCCAGTTTGGTGTGTTGGCCTGTAGGTTAAGACCCGACCGAGGTGGTCATTTATTGTATCAAACGATATGTATGGATGTAAGACTCTTTTATTCGGTATCTGTGTTCGGTGAGCATTGATCTTTGCGATCACTGAGCACGACGGTCTCGACTCGTAAGTCGGGGTCCCCACATCCGAGGAAGAGGATCCAAAATCAAGAAGGACGAAGGGCATTTACCGGCACCCATTGGAGGATATCTGGGAAGGTAGGGCCTCCACGGAGTGAATCCGAGGGGAGGCACCAGATTCGGGGCGTTGGAGGCACTCCGACATGGTGGAGATGGCAGCAGGCAACGAGTGCACCGAGGGGAGAAGTTGGGCACGAAGGGGAAACTGAGTACCCCTTCAGCCCGGCCCTCCCTTTTAAGCGTCGGTTGCCACACCGGTTGTACCGCTGCTAGGAGCGGTTGTACTGGTCGAGTACATCCTAGGAATTAGCGGTAGAACTATCAATTCTCACCGGTTGTACTGTTGTGGGGGCAATAGGGGATTAGCGGTTGTACCTCTTTAGACACCGGTTGTACTTCCCTGCCTTAGTCTCCGCCCCGAGGAAACAACGCGCACAATGGAAAGATGAGGGTTTGAGGGGTGAGGAGGGCTTGAGATGGAGTGCAGGCAAGGGAGTATGGTGGGGAAGTTCCAAGGTGATCAAGAAGAACCACACAAAAGTAATACACACCTTGAAGGATTCCACACCTAAAACCTTAAGAGAGGAAAAAAGATGCAATGAAAAGAAACACCTAGGGCAAAGACCTCACTGAGAGGGGCGGTGGCGGAGGCCACCTATGTTTGAGCGAGCTCGTATGTCACTGCGAAGATTTTAACATTGGGCACATGACCAAAACTCGTCTTTGTGACACAAATACCATTAAAAATGGCGAATGTGAAAGATTTAATTGTTTTAAGCATAATAGGAGGAGGGTTTGTTCATTGAGAGAACTAGACTCCCCCTAAATTCATGCCTACATCTAAACAGAATATAAGGATGAGAGTGGTGGGATGGGCCAGATTTCAATGTACATTGCTCAAATCAATGATATTTAGCTCATGCCTTAACTCGCAAAATCTTGCTTCATTTAAAGGCTTTGTGAAGATATGTGCAGGCTGTACATTACTGTTGAGGTCAATGAGGTCAATCTCCCCACACTTGATATGCTCCTAGATGAAGTGGTGATTAATACTCATGTGCCTCGTCTTTCAATGTTGAACAAGGTTGTTGGAGATTGAGATGGGACTAATATTATCACAATAAAGAGGCACTTTGTCACAGGTGACACCATAATCCTATAAAGTTTGCCTCGTCCATAGCAATTGAGCACATCAACTTGCAGCAGCTACATATTCAGCCTCGGTAGACAAGAGATAAACACAATTTTGTTTCTTGAAATACCAACTTACTAGAGAGCGGCCAAGGAATTGGCAACCTTCGGAAGTTGACTTCCTATCCACACGGTCTCCCGCCCAATCTGAGTCCGAATATCCTGCGAGATCAAATGACACCCCTTTCGGATACCATAAGCCAAAGTTTGGGGTATGAGCCAAATATCGAAAGATTCGTTTTACCGCGCACAAATTCCCACACTCAACATAATATTCGGTCTAGATGCACAAAGGTAAAGCAGAGATCAAATCATAGAGCGATATACCTTTTGATCCACAACTTTACCATTGGGATCGAGTTCAAGATGGTAGTTGAGAGGCATTGGAGTGTTGGCCTTGGCAGGTTTGAGATCATCCATCTTGAACCTTTTGAGCATATCTTGAGTGTATTTTGCTTGATTGATGAAGGTTCCTTGACTTAGTTGCTTGACTTCGAATCCAAGGAAAAACTTCAACTCTCCCATCATAGACATCTCAAACTCTTTAGTCATTAGAGCAACAAATTCTTTTATTAAAAGCTTTGTTTGGAGAACTAAAGATAATATTATCAACATAAAGTTGGCATATGAACAAGTTCCCCTTGACCTTCTTAGTAAAAAGAGTGGGGTCGATTTTCCCAACTTCAAATCCACGATCATGTAACATCTCGGTAAGGTTCTCATACCACGCACGTGGGGCTTGTTTAAGGCCATAGAGTGTATTATCGAGAACATACACATGATTAGGGAACTTGGGATCCTCGAACCTTGGGGGTTGTTTAACATAAACCAACTCCTTAAGGGGACCATTAAGAAATGCACTCTTCACATCCATTTGGTATAATTTGAAGTTATGATGAGAAGCAAATGCAAGCAACATGCGAATAGATTCAAGGCGAGCAACCGGAGCAAAGGTTTCACCATAGTCAACACCCTCGACTTCGGAGTAGCCTTGTGCTACCAATCTTGCCTTGTTCTGAGTGACGACACCATTCGCATCTTGCTTGGTCTTAAAGATCCACTTTGTCCCAATGACATTGTGGTTCTCCTTTGGTCTTGGCACCAGTCGCCACAATTTGTTGCACTTGAAGTTGTTGAATTTTTCATGCATGGCTTCAACCCAGCCCATGTTGTTGCCGTCCTGGGAACGGGGGTACCCAGACTTGCCTGTGTGCGGCCCAGGGCTGGCCCACTTCATCGACCAAGCACCAGTAGGCTCGGCAAGGCCCTCGTGAGGGGCCAAGCCTCACGAGGAAGAATGGAATCAAGACCCGCAAGGGCCTCCTCAGGACCTCTCCGGAGCGGCGGACATTTCGAGGCAAGGCCCAGCCTCAGGTGTCAAGGATGACGCAGAAGGTGGACAGGCGACCCACAGTTGGCAGAGCCTTGCAGTTCCCCCTTTGGTACAATGAGGGCAGGAGCGTACATGGGTCCCACAGGCATCTCCCAAATGTTTCCATTCTGGTGCAACGAAGCTGCCGCTGCCCGCCAGTAGGGCAGACGTCACCACACGCCTTTCTTTGCCACGCGGACAGTTACTTTGCAGGCGAAGACCACTTTTGACAGGGGAGGCATGTTCCCTTGTCTCCCACCAAAACTGGCCGTTGTGGGATCCCTTCCCGCCTGCAATAGGAGAAGAGGACCCTGGCCTCCACTATAAATAGGGAGGGTAGGATACCTGACATGGAGGAGATCAGATCATCGTAACCCTAGAACAACATACCAAGCCACTTGTTCTCCGGAGGCTCAAGAACACTATACTATATCGTTCGTCAACCTCCATGAGAGGCAATCCACCAAAGGCGGGAGTAGGGTTTTACACTTCGCAGCAACCCTAACCTGGGTAAACTACTGTGTTATGAGTTCTCCTTACCATCACGTGAGTTCTTAGCCTTGCCCAACGTGTAGTGAGTCTAGTAAACCGAATCTGTAGAGTGGCCTGTGCGTGCGCCCCTGAGTTCGAATCCCTAGTGTTTTGCGGAGCGAGGAATTCGACATTTGGTGCTCCAGGTAGGGGGCGCATGTCCGAGTCTCCACACCAACAACAAGAACCAGATCTCGGCTCGACAACACCATGGCAAGTGCAACCATCGACAACCGCCGGTCCGAGGCGGTGGACGGTGTCCGAGCAGGCACGGCCGCCCCTGCGGTCGCCTGCATTCTCGGCGGATCGGAGGCGCCACCCTCCAGCCGCCATGTCAAGAGTTTCGTACATCGTGGGGGGACGGCCCACCTAAGGCCCAAGCCCCAGGAACATCGTTTGTGGCTAGAGGTCGACATCACCTTCGGCCCCGACAACCACCCTAAAGCCACAATGGCTGCCGAGGCGCTTTCCATGCTATGCACGTCGACCATCTCCGGCGTGGCTGTCTCCAAGACCCTCATCGATGGCGGTGCGGGCCTCAAGTCATCTCAGTGGAAGCCTTCGACGCGCTGCGGTTGCCCCGAGAGAAACTCGCGCCTTCAAAGCCCTTTTCCGGGGTCATGGCGGGATCCGTCGTCCCCGTCGAACGGATCCGTCTCCCTGTTACGTTCGGCACCCGCTCCAACTTCCGCACCGAGCAGATCGACTTCGACGTCGCTCACATCCACCTTTCGTACAATGCTATACTCGGCTACCCCCGCCCTCGCACACTTCATGGCAGTGACGCACCCGGGCTACAACGTTGTAAAGATGACAGGGAGCGGTGGCGTGCTTACCGTCGTGGGGGACATCAAGGACGCCTCGCAGGTGCTCAGGTTATCCCGTAAGGCCGTGACCGCAGCGTGTGCCGACTCTAGGGGCGAGGCGCGCGTCGCGGGGGATCAAGGAGACGCCCTCGACATCGCGCTCGTGAAGAAGAAGAAGTTGTTTTCCCAGGACCAGGCGGAGACGAATCAGGTGCTGGTGGATGAAGAGAGCCTGACCCCCGCCTTCACCATCAGCACGAATCCCCCCAAGACCAAGAAAAGGCATTGGTGGATTTCCTCAGGGTGAACAAGAGCGCTTTCTCCTAGAGTGCCTCTGACCTCGTGGGGGTCCCCAGGGACATCATCGAGCACCACCTCATTGTGTGCCCAAACACATGTCCGGTGAAGTAGAAGGCAAGGAGGCAGGCTCCAGAGAAGCAAGCCTTCATAGATCAGGAGGTGGGTAAGCTGAAGGAAGCAAGGGTCATAAGGGAGGTGCACTACCCGGAGAGGGTGGAAAACCCGGTGCTTGTCCTGAAGAATTGTGGGAAGGAGCGCATGTGCGTCGACTTCATGAATCTCAACAAGGCCTGCCCTCAGGACCCGTTCCCGCTATCGCGCATCGACCAGATCGTGGACTCCACCACAGAGTGCGACCTTCTGTGCTTCTTGGACGCCTTCTCGGGCTACCACCAGATCAAGATGGCGGTGGAGGACGTTGAGAAGATGGACGTCCTCTCTCCGTGAGGGGTGTACTGCTATGAGTGTATGCCTTTCGGGTCGCGGAACGACGGGGCGACCTTCCAGCGGTTGATGCACATTAACTTGGGGCCGTAGCCCGGGAGGAATGCGGAAGCCCACCTCGACGACATTGTGGTCAAGTCAAGGCAAGCCAAAACCCTGGTGGAGGATCTGGAAGAGACCTTCACCAACTTGCGGGAGGTGAACTTGAAGCTCAATCCCGAGAAGTGTGTCTTCGGAGTCCCATCAGGCAAGCTAGTTGCTTTCTTGGTGTCACACCGGGGGATCGAGGATAACCCAGTAAAGGTAAATGCCATAAACAAGCTGAGCGCGCCCACAACCCTCAAGGAAATGCAGAAGCTGGCAGGGTGTGTCACCTCCTTGGGTCGTTTCATACCCAAGCTTGGCAAGCGGGAACTGCCCTTCTTGAAGATCATGAAAAGGAAGGGGCCCTTCGAGTGGACCCCAGAGGCTGACGCTGCATTTGAAGAGCTCAAGCGTTACCTCACGAGCGCGCCGGTCATGGTAGCGCCTCGGCCTCGGGAGCCCCTGCTTCTGCACCTTGCTGCCACCTCTCACTCCGCCTGCGCCGCTTTGGTGGAAATAAGGGAGGAGCGAGCCGGCATGGGCGCTACTTTGGGAAGCCACAGCGGGCCCTCGCCCAATGCTCCAGAGGGCTCGCACGACCTGCAAGCTCCAACTCCCCCGCGAGTGGAGGGACACGAGGTCCAGACTGGCGAATTAGGTCTTGAAGAGCCTTGTCTTCCCGAGGCCCCGACCTTCCCTCCGGACAACGAAGCGTCCCAACCTCCTGAAGCCTCCAAGGATCATGACGCCCTGGGCGGTCGCGTCCTCGTCGAGGACCCCATGTACTTCATCAGCACGGTACTATGGGACGCCCGCTTGCGCTACCCCATGCAGCAAAAACTCTTTCTAGCACTCCTCGTCGCCTCGCGCAAGCTGCGTCACTACTTCAACATCGAGATTCACGCCTTCAACATGGAATTCACCATAGGAAGAGTTGCTGAGTGGAACATCGAGATTCACGCCTTCAACATAGGAAGAGTTGCTGACTGGAACATCGAGATTCACGCCTTCAACATCGAATTCAGCACGACCAGAGTCATCAAAGGAGCCGCCTTGGCCGACTTCATGGTGGAATGGATGGACGTGCATGACCTGGGGCTGGAAGGTAACTAATCCCTTGCCCCCGGAGCAAAGGCGTCCGAGGGATGGACAATGCACTTCGACGGAGCCTTTGCGCGAATGGGAGTAGGGGCTGGCGTCCTCCCCGATGGGAGACAAGCTTCGCTACACCATGCAGCTCTGTTTTCAAAGGGGGGAGAAGGTCTCCAACAACATAGCAATGTACGAGAGCCTCATCGCCGGCCTCAAGGCAACGACAACCTTGGGGGTCAAACGCCTCACCATGATGGTCGACTCTCAGCTCCTCGTCAACTTCTCCAACAAGGAGTACACACCCAAGGACGAGCATATGGAGGCATACCTGCAAGAGGTGCGTAAGATCGAGAAATGTTTTCAATGCCTGGAGTTGCACCACGTCCCACAGGCGAAAACAAGGAGGAAGACAAAATCGCCAAAAGGGCGTCGCGTTGCGAGGTTCAGGATCCTGGCATCTTTGAGGAGCGAATCTTCAAGCCTTCTGCGACGCTGTCACCCGAGGACCCGGCACTGCGTGGAAAGGAGCTACCCCTAGCACCACCCTCGGGGGCTTCGGACTGTGGTCAAGCCTCGGGGGCTCGACTACTCCTCGCCCTGGAGGTTCAGGATGATAACTGGATGCAGGAACTCGGAGCATATCTTCTCCGTGGCGCATTGCCGGAGAAGGAGGAGGATGAGGAACGCGTAGTACGACAAGCCTCGGCTTACTGCGTGCGAGACAGCGCCTTGTACAGCAGGCACCCGAACGTCGTCGCGCTATGCTGCATTTCCAGGGAGCAGGGGCGCAAGCTACTGGCCGACATTCACGGAGGGGACTGCGGGCATCACTCCTCCTTGCGCACGCTCGCAGGTAAGGCGTTCAGGTCCGGTTTTTATTGGCCCACACCTCTAGATGACGCTACCGAGTTGGTCAGGTCTTGCGAGGCCTGGCAGTTCCATGCCAAGAAGATCCACCAGCCCGCACACGGCCTCTAGACCATCCCACTCACCTGGCCCTTTGCGGTCTGGGGGCTGGACATATTGGGGCCTTTCCCGCGGGCCGCGGGGGGCTTCCGCTACCTCTACGTCACCATCGACAAATTCACCAAGTGGGCGGAGGTGGAGCCCATGCGCACCATCCCGGCCGGATCCACTGTCAAGTCCATAAAAGGGCCTCGTTAGCCGCTTCGGCGTCCCCAACCGCATCATCACGGATAACGAGTCGCAGGTCACCTTTCAGCTCTTTCAGATTTACTATGGTAACCTCGGTACACAGATATGCTACACATCGGTGGCCCATCCGTGGAGCAATGGCCAGGTAGAGCGCGTCAACGCATAGGTCTTGCAGGGTCTCAAAATGAGGAGTTTCAAGAAGAAGCTCGAGGCTTACGGCCGAGGTTGGGCCGATGAGCTTCCGTTGGTACCGTGGTCCATCTGCACCACTGCAACCAAGCCCACCTGCAAGACCCCATTCTTCCTCGTCTACGGAGCAGAGGCGGTTCTTCCCCACGAAATCAAGCACCGCTCCCTGCGGGTCCTAGCGTTCGATGAGGAGCGTCAGGAGACTGCGCGGGGGACGGATCTCGTACTCGGAGAGGAGGTGCGTTGCCGGGCCTCTCTCTGAGCCACGAGGTACCAGCAGGCCTTGCGGCGCTACCACTGTTGCAACATCCGCTCCAGGACCCTCGAAGTCGGCGACCCGTCCTGAGGCGGGTCCAATCCAAGGAAGGCTTGCATAAGCTTTCCCCCATGTGGGAAGGCCCTTTCAAGGTCGTCCACGTCTCCAGGCCTCGCTCCGTGCGTCTCGAGACTCAAGATGGAGTCCCCATCCGGAATGCCTGGAACATCCAGCACGTCCGCAAGTTCTACCCATGATGACTCTGCACTACCCCTCCACTACCTCCACGCCGCCTCTGCATCGACCCTGCATCGTCCTTCAATTCTACCGGAACCTACTTCATCCCGTGATACTCTCACGTAATAACGCCCAGGGCCCCCCGAGGATGCGAAAGGGGTCCATCCCACACCTTGTGGGGAAGACGAAGGAAATCAACACAGTCCACCAATGACTTCCGGAATCAGGCTCCTAATACCTCAGGGGTAGGGACACTCGCGAGGCCAAAGCGTGCTCGCGACTTCTCAAATACACCCCCACTGTGACACCCTCACGTAATAATGAGCCGAGGCTGAATACACCCAGGCCCCCCCCCCCCGAGGACCCGAAAGGGGTCCACCCCATGCCTAGTGGAAGACCTTAGCTCCGCGCTGGGTGGAGATGGAGGTGGAGAATAGATTAGGTGCCGGACGCGGCTTGCATTTGCTTTTTTTGTCTTGGATTTAATGGTATTTATGAATTCAAAACCCGGGGCCTTTCCAAATGAATCTTTTCGCAAAAACTTATTTTCCCCACATACTTTGCAGCATGCTCTTTTCCTCCGAGTCGTGCGACCGTCTCCCCTCACCCGCTCGTACCCCGCCTGCAGGGGCTGGGGGCACGGTGCCGGCACCTCGCCAAGGCCTTGGCGCCCGAATAAACGTGTGGTAATCACTGACGAGTCGGTAGACTCATGCCAACTAGCACTCGCTCAGGAGGCCTAATCATGGCTCGACGCACCACCCCGGAGAGGGAACAACATTTGGTTTTTCCTCACAACAGATGTTTATCTTGGGATAGGTTCAGCGCCTAAGGGGGCTCCTGAATATAACTCCTCAGGAGCCTTACCGGTCACAAAGCCACCTGGCACCCCGGTGCCGGGGCCTGGCCCCATGAGGAACCACCTTGGTAACTGGTTGCGCCTCACGACAACACGGAAATGTGCAGGACTGGGAACTACCGTCGCAGAACTTCCTGAATGCAGATTAGGGACCTCCAAAAAACAGAACTCGCGAGGGCCTCTTGATCGTCTAAGGTGGGTCCTGAGCATCGCGCCTCAGGAACCTTACCAGTCGCAAAGCGACCTGGTACCCGGGTTTCAGTGCCTTGTTCCACGAGGGGCGGCCTTCAAGTCGTGCCTCGCGGCACGGAAATGTGCGGGACTGGGACCTGTCAACGTAGAGCCGCTTGAATGTCTAAGGGGGCTCCTGAGCACATCGCCTCAGGAGCCTTATCGGTCACAAAGCCACTTGGAAACCTGGTGCCATGGCTTTGCCTCTTGAGGAGCGACCTTGGTAACGGGTCGCACTCCACGGCGGTAGGGAAATGTGCGGGACCTGGGCCAGCTGGCATAGAGCATCGACCCACTTCACTTGCAGCAAGGGAAAGACCAACCAACCAACGAGCCCCCCCCCCGAACACCACAGTCGTGCATCGCAATAAGAAGTTCGGTGCAAGCATACCAAGCTAAGTGTCTAAACCAGCAGAGAAACAACATCACTAACAAAACGGGGCGGCCACCAAAATCCATTACATGCCCAAAGTGTCTACCCTGTTCCCGTGGATGCAGGGTCGAGAGCAAGGAGAAGACATCTAGCGATGGAGATCCCGGAAGAGGGTTGCCGCCTCCGCCGCCCGGCACCTTCACACCGAGATTCACTCTGTGTCCTCCTCCTCTTTCACAGGCGCCGCAGGAGTAGACGGGCGGCGCCGCGCTTGGGGGCTCCCCCCGAGGCTCGGGCACGACGACGAGGCGGCTCATCGTAGTTGTTGTCTCTCAGGCTCCTCCTGGAGGTGGTGTCACTGCTGCTGGAGGCATGGCGCCCATTGCCACATACGGGCTCATCCACGGGACTGCCATGGCCGGCGTCCTCCGGGCAGCAGCCCAGACGATCGCCCTCCACACCGAAGATCTTGACAAAGAGCGTCGCCTCCCTGTCGAACTTGAAGTGGAGATAGCGCCTCCCCTTCAAGCCTCGGGCGTGGGCGAACTGTAGCGACCCGACTCAAGACGAGTCAAGCCTCTGTGTTTCTGTGCCATCCCTGGATCAGTATGCTGGCACACACAGTACATCAATGTATATATCAAAGTGCAATCACATATAAATAGCGTAAAACTGATATATACCTTAATTATTTTAGCGGAAGTAGTCAAGGGAGTGGAGTCCCAATAAACACCAACGGCAAGTTGAGTGTAGACTGTAACCCTAAATCGTACTCTTACTCGTCGAAGAAAAATATCTACAACATAAGACGTTGCAGCCGTGTAGGTCAGGATATTGAATATGCCGGCAAGTCACATAAGAGAGGGGTGAAAAGTAATCATCTATACTATATGCATATATGGCAGGTGGGGCTATAAGTTTTTAGCGAAAAGCAAGTTTTCTCCTACATCAAGAGAGGGCTAAAAGCAAAATGTTACTACATTGTTGGTTGTTAATGAGATGGTTCCACCAACCAATTCTCGTACCCATGTTGTCAATAATTCCCACATCAATATTATTATTTTTTTTGAGAATTCCAGATAACTTCAGTTCCTTTGGCTCAAGTAGTCCATGACCATGGACACGGCTAATCGATTAGGATTGAGTACTCCTCAGAGTTTTGCACACGTTTCCCACAAGATTTGATTGCCTCCGAGTATGTCCTCGCACTTCAGGGTGTTTGAAGACCGGATGATCAAAACATGGTCTTTCAACGGGTCCCTCTGAATCCCTGTCGGTGCCCATCCATTCCTACCGTTCTTCTACATCTGTTGGCACCGCCTGTCCAGAGTCGCCGCGTTGTCCAACCAAGCCAGAGCCCATAATGACTTGTGGCTGTGCAGGTAAGCCTTGGGTCTTGAAAATATCCGTCCGTCTCTTTGAGCCTGGGTGAAGCTTTCCGCAGGATGTCATGGCCTCTCCAGCATCTCGGGTCATCCACTTGGTTCTCCAGGGAGCCGATCAACCGTCCTTCACCCAGAGTTGCATTGCGTCCGAGGTCTTGAAAATCTTGTCTTAACCGGTCTTGATTATTTAATCAACCTCGCATCACTCGTGTTATGCACTCAACCGAAATCCCATCTACTCAAGCATAGCAATATGAACTTTGTCGTCCCGGGGCCAAGTATCGAGGTTGTTCTGTGCCTACCACATGATACTACAATCTATACTAAAATTTCCTAGTACCTAAGCAACATGCAATTGGGCATAAGATGGTAGAACTACGATGCATAAAACATAGGTGATAGTATGATCAAAGTGACTTGCCTGGTGATGTTGACGAAGAAGAAATTCTCGAGAAATAACTTGATAGACTACTCGTCACTCTTCGATGAAATCTATATAACAAACATATCATTCACATAAGCACTCATACTAGCAATCATTCTAGCAATCAAAACAAAAGAGAGAGCGAATAGGAATCCGAATGAAACTTTAAATAAGACTAGGGAGTTTCCTACTACGTCAAACACTAAATAGTTTTTGTCTAACTGAAAGTAATAAAAAGGAACTAAGATATAAATTTAACTAAGATAAAATAGAGTATTTTTCACAAAACTTTTTGAAAGTATTTCCAAACGGGATTTGAAACACTGGAGAAACTAGTTGCAAGTTACTAAGGAACTAGAATTGATTTCATGATAACAAATAAAAATAAAATAAAAACTTTTTGTAAAACTACTGTTAACTAACATAAACAAAACATAATCTTTCTGAAATATAAAAGAAAATAATTTAAAAACAATTTACAGAAAAAGAAATACCATAGTCCTAAAAGAGGTGAAACAGAAATTGTTTCACAAGTAACCATAAGTTAAAATACTCAAACAAATCTGAAATGTCTACCATTGGTAACTAAGGTCACTAGTGATTAGTAGCAAAAAGAATCAAATTAAAATCTATTTTTAAACACCTGGAATAAGCAAAACAAGGTTTAAACTAAATCTGATCTAATTCACATTTAAAAGTTTCCAACATAGACAAATTATATGTTTTTAAAACCCACAGAAAATTTGTGATCTACTGGAAAAAGAATCAACTCCATTGGAGTTGTGGATCAAAAGATATGGGCTAAACAAGATTGGAACTTTTCTGTTTTTGGAACTAAACAGAAAAAAGAATAAAAGCTAACTAATGAACGGGCCACGTGGCGATCTCTGGTTGGCTAGGGGGTGTGCGCTGCGTAGGCTAACCAACGAATGGCCGAAGCTTAACGAGAATTCTCTGGCTAATAAGTTAAGTGAATAAAAACCGGCGGTCCTTGTTTAAAAACCGAAAGGGTAAGTACCTTCTAATCTACACCGTAGGTCTTTGATCTAAGGGTGAAAGAAAGAAAAGAAAAAAAGAAAAAGGGAGGGACAGCTTACCTGCGCTATAGGGAACTCCCGTGACGGCAGGAGCTAGGGCGGTGAGGTGGGAGGTGCTCCGGCGAGGGAGAACTGGGACGGGGGAGCACCTCCGGCGTGGGGGGTGGCGGAGGAGGGGGGACTCGGCTCCTGGGAGGGGCGACAGGCTCCTGGCGAGGGGGCGACGGAGAGCTCGCGTAGAGAGCTGCTGGCTCGTCCTGGGCAGGGGCTCCGGCGATGGGGATCCTAAAGGGGCGAGGTGGAGGGAGGTGTTGCGGGGTTTTGGGGGGGAAACGGGGTGCGGTGGGGTGGGGAAGTTCCTGGTGGTCACAGAAGTAGTGGGGTGGCGCGGCAGGGGCAGCAGCAAGCTCCCGGAGTTCGGCTCTGGCGAGGTTTGGGCGGGGCGATGCGGCAGGGGAGATGGGGTTGGGAAAGGGGAAAACGGAGAGAGGAGGACGGTGGGGATTTATAGGCGGCCTCGGATGTGCTCCAAGAGGCAAGGGGAGGGAGATCGCGGCGGATCCGGTGCTTCCCACCATGGATGGAAATTCCTGGAGCCAGAGAAGGAAGGAGATGATCAGGGGAAGAAGAAAGGGAATCGGGCCCAAACCTTCCTATTGGGCTTGTGGAGATTTTCCTATTAAACACGATTTCTTTCCTTTTTCAAAACTAGGAAGCTAAAACGACAAAAGGGAAATCAAATCAACTCGGAATATAGAGTTTCTATATACTAAAATTATCAGAAAAATAAAATCTAAATGATGGGCATTTTTCCACGGCAAAAATAAAAACTTCAGAAAAAATTATTTTCACAAAATTGCCTAAAAGATTTATTTTCTTTTGCAAATAATTTTCAAATGACCCTCTAAGTTTTAGGGTTCAAATAACTTTCAAAATGCCCGTGTGTTTGAGGGTCATGTTCCTCCTCTCTTTTCTGTTTGACAGAATGTATTTCCCGGCATTTCTTGCACGAAGAAAACAAATAGAAATGCAAAAGAATTCAAATGCAAATATCTCCGTTCAAATTCTTTATAGTTGAAGAAGTCATGTCATCTTCTCTCTTTGCTTTTTTAAAAGATTGAATTTGAATTCACCGGAGAAGGGGAAAGTCATTTTATTCCCTCTCATTCAAAAGTTTTGAAAAGTTTCAAATTTCCACTCAACTTTCAATCACACAAGCAAACAAACAAACGACTAATAATTATTTTAACATTCCAAAATTTGGGATGCTACACGAACGCCTGCCACCCGTGGTTCAAATACACATAGCCGCGGGGGTGACCTCAACCTCGACCCAAGACGCTGTGCAGCAGTTGCCGTCGGCCTGCGGCCATAGGCCGAGAGCTTGCCGGCCGGCAGCGCCTTTGTGAAGAAGCTTGGGAGCTGGAGCGAGGTGATCTCCGGCATGTCCACCCACGTCATGAACTCCATTGCCGTATCAGCCGAGTGGAGCCGCGGATGAGGCGGCCTGGTGGCCATCACCTACCTCCTATTCCGGCTGCCACATGCACCCGCACCGGTCGACGCCCCGCCATGGCGTCGATGGTGATCCCCGGGTAGGCGGAACCACGACCGCGCCTGTCGGAGGCCGTTGTTGGCGCCGCCACATACTTCCGAGGACGGCCTCCTCCCCTCTTGGTAGTTGGATCAGCAAGACCTTCGCCAGGGGCCTTACCCTTATCGGCAGCAGAGAATCTTCTCATCGGCGCCATGCTGAGGGAGTGAAGGGTTGAAGGTGGAAGGCGAAGAAGACTCAGGTGACGCAAGCCTTATCGCCCTCGCCAGGCTAAATAGGCAGCCCAGAGCAGGCAGGCGTCCCTTCGCGTCCCCGGGCCCGCGCAATTCGTGAGGGGACGCGACCGTGTGACATGTGTTCATGCACCGTCCCCAGGGAGCAATGATGGCTGGCACAGCATCCAGGCGTCACATCAATTTGACTAGGCGCGCCTCCGGATACTTCGGGAACTGGAGTGTTACCACTGGGCTGCGCGGCGCGTCCGAAGCCTGGCCCGCACACATTTAGGGCCTGTGACGCTTCAGGCTGCTTCCAAGGCTTCGCTAGGAAGCCAGCCCTGGCGCACCTTGGGCCCGGGGGCTACTGTCAGCGTCCTGGGAACGGTGGTACCCAGACTTGCGTGTCTGCGGCCCAGGGCTGGCCCACTTCATCGATCAAGCACCAGCAGGCTCGGCAAGGCCCTCGTGAGGGGCCAAGCCTCACGAGGAGGAATGGAATCAAGATCCGCAGGGGCCTCCTCAGGAACTCTCCGGAGCGGCGGACATTCCGAGGCAAGGCCCAGCCACACGAGTCAAGGATGACGCAGAAGGTGGACAAGCGACCCACAGATGGCAGAGCCGTGTAGTTCCCCTTTTGGTGTAATGAGGGCATGAGCGTACATGGGTCCGAAATTCATCTCCCAAAGGTTTCCCTTCTGGTGCAACGAAGCCACCGCCGTCCGTTAGTAGGGCAGACGTCACCACGGGCGTTTCTCTGCCGCGCGGACAGTTACTTTGGAGGAAAAGACCACTTTTGACAGGGGAGGCATGCTCCCATGTCTCCCACCGAAACTGGCCATTGTGGGATCCCTTCTCGCCTACTATAAGGGAAGAGGACTCTGACCTCCACTATAAATAGGGAGGGTAGGATACCTGATAGGGAGGAGATCGGATCATCGTAACCCTAGAACAACACCCCAAGCCACTTGCCCTCCGGAGGCTCAAGAGCACCGCACTATCTCGTTCGTCAACTTCCGTGAGAGGCAATCCACCAAAAGCAGGAGTAGGGTTTTACGCTTCGCAGCGGCTCGAACCTAGGTAAACTACTGCGTTCCAAGTTCTCCTCACCATCGCATGAGTTCTTAGCCTTGCCCAATGTGTAGTGAGTCCGGTAAACCGAATATGTTGAGTGGCCTCTACGTGCGCCCCTGAGTTCGAATCCCTAGGGTTTTGCGGAGCCCGAAATCCGACACATGCCTTCGAGAGCCTCTTGTACCTTTGGTGGTGCAATGCAAGAAAAAAACGCATGATGGGCATTAAAGTTTTATAATTGATGACGAGTGGTTTCCCCTCTCTGTAAGTTACCATAGACATTCTCCAGCACATGAGAAAGATTTTTGAGCGTTTAGTATTCTTGGCACTGCGTCTTTCTTGAATCTCCTCAGGGGTAAGCTAAGAAGCATGTGTGCAACCTTTGCCACCTTTTTGATTTTGCCCTTGATATTGAGTTTGATTTTGTTCATGTGCTTTCTCTTGATCTTGAACTTGGTCTTGATCTTGAGCTTGCTCATGATCTTGAGCATTCTTAGAGGGGTGAGCAGGATCAAGGACATCATTTGGTGCATGACCATCTTGAGGTTAATCTTCTCCTTGATTGGGATTACAGGGATGAGGGCCTTCAGAGCGTTCTTCGGAAGTATGCGGGTCTTGCGTTGGCGATGGTTTCACATGAGTGGAACATGTCCCTTCTCCTTCAGCTATAAGGGGTTCCTCAATGGGCAGGAAGTATCCCACGCCCATTCTTCTTCTGGCTTGGGGAGGAATCTCATCATCTACATCACAAAGACCACTTTGCTCCACTTGGGAGCCATTATTCTCGTCAAACTCCATGTTACACGTCTCCTCAATGAGTCTAGAGTACTTGTTGAGGACACGATAAGCGCAAGAGTTCGAAGCATAACCAACCTCTTGAGCTCTAGGTTCAAATTTGGACAAACGAGAACCCCTGTTAAGAATGAAACACTTACAACCAAACACCCGGAAGTACTTCAGGTTGGGCTTCTTGCCAGTAAGAATTTCATATGGAGTCTTGTCCAAGCCTTTGCGAAGGTAGAGCCGATTGGATGCATGACATGCGGTGTTGATGTCTTCGGTCCAAAAGTTATGCAGAGATTTAAACTCCGCCATCATGGTTCTTGCCGCATCCATCAATGTACAGTTCTTACTTTCCGCCACACCATTATGTAGAGGAGTGTAAGGATCAGCGTATTGATGCTTGATTACTTCATCACTCAGAAATTCATTTAGGGTGTAGTTCTTGAATTCGGTGCCATTGTCACTTGTCATCATCATTATCTTTGCATTGTGTTGGCGTTGAGCTTCATTAGCAAAGTCGATGACAGTTTGTTGAGTCTCACTCTTTCTCTTGAAAAAGTATAACCACATATATCTTGAGTAATCATCCACTATCACCAAGAAATAAACGTGAGAATGGTTATTAAAAAACCGGGTGTAACGGTTCGGTTCTTACTTTGGGTTTGATTGGTTTAGGTTTTATTGGGCTGAGATTTTTTTAGTTTGGTTTTGGTTTGGGTATATGGAAAAACCAGTTTGGGTATAGTTGGTTATGGGTTTAAACGGTTTGGTTATTAGTGGTTATAAACTATGGTCCAAACCGGTTTCTAGGCATTGGTTATATGCAATAATCAACTACGACCGACAATG
This sequence comes from Hordeum vulgare subsp. vulgare, assembly GCF_904849725.1. Lineage (NCBI taxonomy): Eukaryota > Viridiplantae > Streptophyta > Magnoliopsida > Poales > Poaceae > Hordeum > Hordeum vulgare. The sequence goes on along the minus strand of NC_058519.1, from coordinate 406,598,150 downwards.
AGTATCTTTGATCCGCGTGCATGCTGTAATGCACTATGTAATTATGTATTATGGGGAAACAGCAGATGAAAATCGGATGTGCTTTCTTGTGCTTTCTCTAAGAAATTTGGTTTTAATACACTTGTTACTGAGCTTATCAGCCATGGGCATGTTCTTTTTGCCTCTTACTGTGTGTTGATTGTATCTCAAGGATTACTTTGTTTCTAAACTGTTGTAGATGCACTTATGCCTTTTCTATCTTATTTGTTTCTTAACATGTCAATTTATGCTATCATATGTACATTAAAGCAAACACATGGTTATGTACTGGGTTTAAACCCATGGTTATGTTTTGGGTTTAAATTGGTTTGGGTGGAAAAATAGTGGGTTTGGTTTTGGTTGGGCTAAAAATGACACTAAATGGGTATGGTTCAAGTATGGTTTTGACAGATAAATGAATGGGTATGGTTCAAGTATGGTTCAAGTATGAAACCATTCTCAGGTTTACCATGAAATACTTTCTTCCCCCAAGACTATCATAGGATGGAGGACCGAAGAGATCCATGTTTAGGAGCCCCAAGGTCTTTTTTGAGTAGATGCTAGTCGTGGGGCGGTGAGCTGTCTCATGAAACTTTCCTTCAATACATGCACTTCAAGCACGATCTCTGGAAAAACTCACATTTGTTAGTCCGAGAACGTGATCCCCTTTGCGGATACTTTGCAAAGATCTCATATTGACATGGGCTGGCCTACAACGCCAAAGCCATCCCACATCAACTTTAGCCATTAGGCAAGTCGCGGTCTGTGTGCGTTGCTCCGAAAAGTTAACCACATAGAGAACAAAGCCTATTTTAAGAGTCTTCCTCCACAAAAGGGCCACCGAGTCAATGCCAAAGAAAGTACTAAAGCCATAAGTGCAAGTTGATGAACAAAAAGCAAATTGTATGCAAGGGTCTCAACAAGTATAACCTTTTCAATGGTAAGTTTCGGAGAAATTACCACCTTGCCGAGACCCAATACCTTTGAAATCGCGTCATCACCAAAGGAGACTTGGGTGGCAATGGATGGGTTGGGATGAATGTCCACCACCAAGTCCTTGATCCCTGTCATATGATTTGTTGCCCGACTATCAAGCAACCATGACACCCCACCGGAAGCAAACTCCTGCATAAGATCAATGCTTGGATGTAGGTACCCATTCTTTAAGGGGTCCTCTTATGTTAGTAACGAGGGTCTTAGAAACCCAAATAGACCATGCAATGTACTCATCATAAGATCCAACAAACTTGGCAAAAACATTTCCATCACTCGCACGACACAACACATAGGAGGGGTTAAAGTTGCCGAGTGTGTTGGGTAGAGGGGTATTGCCCTTCACGGCATTACCACCCTTAGCTTCGTTCTTTTTATTCCCATGAGTATCCTCCCCAGATTTTACAAAGGTTTCCATAAGCTTGAAAGGTTGCTTGGTCTTCTTCTTCTTGTTCTTATTCTTGGACTTGGGTGCAAACCCCACTCCTTCCTTTGCAACCACTTCCTTTTGACTGCTCAGAAGGTCATTAAGATTATTTTCACCTTGGATGCATGTCACAAGGCTTTTCTCAAGCTGCTCTCTTAATTTCGAGTTCTCCTCCACAAGATGTGCATGCTGACAACATGGGTTAGTAGCATGGACATTATCAATTAAAACAAACAGAGAGCAAGTAGCTATTTTCTTAGTGAGTTTTACTTGGAATTGAGCATGAGACTCTTTTAAAGAGAAATGAGCACTCTTCAAGGCCTTGTGAGCCTTGTCAAGTGTTGCAAGCTCTTTCTTGAGTCTAACATGATCAAGCCCAAGTGCACTCTTTTCGGATTGAAGCACATTAGTAAGAACAAGAGCATGATCAAGATCTTTCTTTAACTTAGCAAGGTCATCGTTAGATGACTCCTCAAGAATTAAACGAAGTCGTTGATCCTTTTCAAGAGCAATGGAAAGATCCTCAATCTCGTCGTCATAGTCATGACTATGACCTTGTAGGGTAGAGATGGTATCTTCATGAGATTAAATAATGTAATTGGCCTCACCGAGTTTTTCCAAGAGAGAAACAACATGCTTCTTGTATTTACCCTTGATATTTCTCATGAATTTACCAAAGGAGTTTTCCTCCTCCACTACCTCTTCCTTTTGATCTCCGCTATCCGTGGTAGCGGAAATGGTAGCTTTGATGTTGGAAGTTTGAGAGTTAGATGTTACCTTGTCGGATTCCTTGGCCATCAGACACTTGGCAATGTGGTTCTTGTTGGGGGTCTTGAAGAGAGACACCTTGCTTGGAGAACAAGATGCAATGGCCATGTGGACATTCCCATTATTTCACCACTTGTCTCATCGTCATCATCCTCATCGAAGAGGTACTCTTCTTGAGCCACCAGCCCCTTAGAGGGCATCTTCTTGGGTAAGTTGTTCTTGTTTGGGAAAGACTTGGTCTTGTCTTTGCGAATGAGCTTGCCACCATTGTCTTCCCTCTGCTCATAGGGACAATCTACCACAAAGTGACTCACATTGCCACAATTGTAGCAAGTTCTCACGTGTTGCCTTCCCTTGGACCCGCTTGAGTTGTTCTTGGAGAAGTTGGGCCATGAGTTTTTTCTTGACCGTTTTGTTCAAAATGTTCATGGCAATAAACTCATCCAACACATCAATTTCACACAAGGAATGAATGTCTGGCCTTTGACGGATGACGGAGGACATGGACTTGTTGAAATTTGCGCTTAATCCATGTGTAATCCACATCTTTGCTTCCATGATCCTGAAGAGCCACAGCAAGAGTTGTAACTCTTCGATATTGGTCAAGAGGGTCCTCATTCTTGATCAAAGCAAATTCATCGGCCTCATCGAGAACCACTTAATAGTTGGACCGCTGAATTCTAGAGCTTCCCTTGTACACGGAGATGCTGTGCTCCCAACAATATTTGGCACGTGTGAAGGGATGCAAGTGAGGAAGGTCTTCAAGAGGTACAACTACTTGAAGAATGAGCAAGGCAGAGTGGTTTAGCTGATTGTCGGCCTCTTCTCTTGGCGTAAGTTTTCTTGGATCATGTGGGTAGTATCCCTGCTCAGTGATTCTCCAAAGTTGTGTTGAGTTGTGGTTCAAATGAGACTTGATACGAAAAACCCAGTTAGCAAAATCATTCTTAACAAGCTTTGGTGGAGGACCTAGATAAATAATATGCGGTGGGTGAACCGGTTCTCCATAGACCATGGTAGGAGGAACAGAGGTAAAGGCATTAGCCGCACTTGTTCCTTGAGGCATTTTATCCTTTTCACTACTAGGATTTCCCTTTTCGGAATTGCCTCCCGAATGTGAAGATGTGGGATTCGCCACCAAAAATGGGTCGGTAGACATCTTGTAAATATCAAGGAAATCCTTAAGCATGTTTTTACTTCGATAGCCATAGAGGATTTAAATATGGACATGCCATCATTCAATTCCTCTCGCGTGACCGAGCTTGCAGCCGCTCCCTCGGGCACGTCATCAACCCATTCCCCGTCGTCAGCCATACTCTTTGGGTGGTAAAACCCTTAATAAAGAGACGAGGCTCTCATACCAATTGAAAGGATCGATATGGTTGAATAGAGGGGGGAGGTGAATAGGCAACTAACAAATTTTAAGCTTTTCTTACACAAATTAGGTTTAGCAACAAATAGGTTGTCTAGATACGCAACTAGGTGAGCAACCTATATGATGCTAACAACAACAATAATAAGCAACGAGTAAATACAAGTAAAGGTAAGAAATAACCACAAGTGGAACCCATGAAGACGAGTATGTGTTCCCGTAGTTCCTTCCCTTTGAAGGGAAGTACATCTTTGTTGGAGCGATGTGGAGGCACAATGCTCCACAAGATGCCATTAAGGCCACCGTATTCCCTTCACTCCCTCACACAATGCGCGGTGTCGTGATTCCACTAAGTGGTGCCCTTGAAGGTGGCAACCGTACCTTTATACAAGGTTGGGGCTCTCTCCACAACTTAATTGGAGGCTCCCAACAAGACCACGGAGCTTCACCACAATGGAATGTGGCTCCGAGGTGACCTATTCCTTATAGGGTGCTCAAACACCCAAGAGTAACAAAATCCGCACAAGAACTTGGGGGAGGGGGAATCAATTCTCCTTTGGTGGAAGTGTAAATCTAGGTCTCCTCCTTCAATCCTTAGCAAGAGAACAAGTTTGGGTCGCTAGGGAGAGAGATTGGGCAAGAAAACTTCAGTGCATCAATGGTGGAGAGAGAGAGAGGTAAGAGATAAGAGGGAGGAAGAAGAAAACCCCCCTTATATAGGTATCCCCAAATTTCTAACCGTTACAGCTATTTTGCATAGGGCGGTACAACCGGTCGCCAGGCCAGTACAACTTGTGTTCCTATATTAGCGGAACATTAGGTCAACTACTATAACACCCCAAAAATCGGGTTATCGATTTTTGTGTTGTTATTCCTTCCTAGCTTTTCTCTCCCAAATTTTTTCCTATGGAATTTGGCAAATGACCAGGTGAATCCAGTCTATCCTCAACCTCTCAGTGCCTGTCCCATGTCCTTGTGCCAGCATGCCCTTGTTGAGTAAACCCCGAACCTCTTTCAAAGCCTAGCTCGGAAATATTGGAACTCGGAATCCTGCCTTGGTGTTTGCAAAAGAGCCATCATTTCCCTTGCTCTGATAATACTCCAAAAATTCCCACAGATCATTCTTACCTCATAAACCCTAGATTTGCAGAAATATTGCCAAGTCATATGCAATATTTCTCCTCTAGAATTAATTCCTTTTTCTGCCTTTCTGAGTAATTAAATCCAAGAAAATATCTATCCATCTCCCGTGGAGATATTCTTCGTGATCATATGGAGCTCTCATAAAATATTGGCCATTATTAACTGGGGAAAATTGCCTTTTTGCTATTTAAAGCCAATATTCCAATTTGGGGCCTTTCCAAAGGAACTACCATTTTGGTAGCTAGGAAAAATCCCAAATAATTTGTGGAGCTTCTCATATTGATATATTCATCATTTCCGTCAAAATATCAAGTTCCCCAATTCAAAAGTTGAGCACAACATCCCTTTGGAAATTCTGTCCAGATTCCGTGTTTGCAAAGGAAGTGCTTCATTCCTTGATTGCCTTGGGCTGAAGTTTTGCATGGTAGTTCATTATGATAAATTATCCTTGTCCACCAAAATTTAGCTCATTCCGTCATTCCATTCTCCCTCAGCAATTTATCTAAATTTCTGTCCAGAATGGGGCACTGTGAAGGAAGTACCATTTATATTTATGCAAATGGTATGAAACTTTTACATTGACACCATATGCCTACATATTTGGTGTCCTCCAAATTTGAGCCATTTCCATTTAGCCAATTGACCCCAACATCAGTTTCTTAAATTCTGGTCAGATTGCCAAGTTACAAAGGAAGTGCTAGTTAGGCATGCTCATTTGAGCTAAAACTTTGCAAGGATAGTGACCTTAGTGAGTGGTCAACCTCAGGCAAAGATCATGCCAAGAGGTGCACTGTGGTGGCCACACCACAACACAAACACCTTGTTGTTGGATTCTTGTTAAGCAAGGAGAGGTCACACCAGAGCTGTAGCATGAAGTTTGATGGGTCAGCTCATCTCAGGGAAGCTTGGAGAACACCATACACATAATTTGGCTGCATGTGCTGCATGGAAACGTCGTGGCCGTGCGGTGACCATGGGCAGAGCGTGCCAAATCGGAGCTCTGTGCCTTGAGGTCAACAGGAGCGCGTCTCCAGCGGGTTCCAGCTTGTCCTCGAGTGTCGGCAAGCTCCCCACTACACTCGCGCACCCTCTAGAGCCCTCTTCCCCTTGTTCCCTAGCCATGGAAGCATCTTCCGCATCCCGAAGCTCCGACCGTCGTCATGGAGCTTCGGCCATCGCCGCGAAGCTTCCTCCCGAGCCTATTTAAGCGTGCCCCGAGCCCCTGCCGTGGACCAGCAACCTCCTCACCCCCTCCCAAAGCCCTCGGAGCTCCCCATTGCTCCCATGGCCGAAAGCCGCCGCCGTTTCCCCTCGTCCTCCGCGCCCCAACCCCTCTCTTCGGCCGTCCCCGGCTCCGTCCGAGCCCATCTACGGACGCGTCGTGACCTTGGGACCTCGTCCCCACCTTCGCATGCTCCTCAGGACCCTCCGATCGCCGGAATCCCGCTGGGCCCGAGCGGTGTCCGCCGCGTGTTGCTGCGCCATCGGGCCCTCCCCACTGGTCATGGACCCCACCAATGGGCGCGCCACTCGTCGGCGAGCCCTCCCGTGGCCTCCGTCTGGTCAGGGGTGGTCGGAGCCGTCCTGGCGAATCCCAGCGCTGGTGCCCTCCTCTGTACCACGGGCGAACAGGAGATAGAAGAAGGTAGGGGAGGAGAGAGATAGAGAGATGGGGCAGGGCCCGCACGTAAGACAGAGAGAGAGTGGGTAAGGCGGGCCTCACCCGTCAGAGAGAGAGAGAGAGAGGTCAACCCCCGGGACCGCGCGTCTTAAGTGGAGACGTACTTTGCGGAAAGACGCTTTCCAGTTCTGAAAGCATACCCCGCCGGAATACGCTTTCCGTTTTAGCTCCAGGGACCTCTTTGCAATAATTCTTTTTACAGATTGGTCCCTGGTGCTTTAACGAGCGTATCTCGCAATCGTAACTCCGATTGAGGTAAAACCAGTGCCCACGCTTTCGTCTTGTCGAGCCCGTTTCAATAGTACAATTTCCATAATGTGTTTGCACAGTAGAAATGACTGTTTTGCCCTTGCTCTCTGATTGAGCCCTCCGAGAGAGAAACCACTCTGACAAATCTTCCCGGCATTTTATCGCGCTTCTTCCCAGAGTATTCGTTGACCCCCCCAGGCAAGCCAACCTATTATCATGAGCTTCAAACTTGCGTGATGACTTTGCTTGCACCCTGTGTTTATCTGTATCACCTGTTTGCCTGCATTTGCATACACTTGTGATGATATCGGTAGTAGCTACTAGCATCACTTTCCATCCAGTACCATGACTTGTTTGCATATTAACATACTAATATTTATGTTGACATGTAGTACTAGGGTTTGATGTCATACCATCATTACCAGCACTATTGTTTTGCTATGCTATTTTTTAGCACTTATATTTGTCAAAGTAATGGTACGGTGATGGATATGTTGAGTGAGTTAACAAATGCAACCTAGTTGGTTGATCTTGAGTCACCTGTCCGGGCTTACCCGCGCAACCACATTTGCCATTGTGGGACGACCTTGACTTGGTCTGATCGCGTGCTCTTTCACCGGTACTTCCAAAGAGGGAGAGCTATGCATGCGTGCTACCCTGATCAGGTACGCGGTGATAAACCTATGAGCCAGTTGAGTTGTTTGTGCCGATGTCCGTTTGGGACAGTTTAGTTTGGCCACGACGGTGGTAGGTGTCATGAGGACATAGGGCCACCCGAGGCAGGACTCCGGGGGAGGATGAATGCCGGTGGTTTGATGGAAGAGTCACGGGTCAGACGAGTTTCATTGGAGCAACACTGGTCCACCCGAATGGGATCACGAGGTCAGTACTCCATAGTGTGGGTAAAGTGTGCAACCTCTATAGAGTGTCAAACCTATTTGAATAGTCGATTCCACGGTATTGGAAAGCCCGACCAGACCTAAGTGGGTGGTCAACCATATCAGTGTTAGTAATGATGGAAGAACTCATCTTGTGTGGACATCATAGGATGTCGAGAACATGATATGTTAGCCAAGAGATGGCTATAACATGAGTGGTTGGATGACCATATGATTCGGATGGAATTTGGATCCATTCAGGTTGGATTACGAGTATATCGAGAGTTGTGGGATAACCGAGAAGAGAGTAAGTTGACATTTGGTAAAAGTAAGTAATTTAAGCACTTGTTCTGATCTTTGCCATGCTAGTTAGTTATATTACATGCTTTATCCATGTTATGCTATTTTCATGTTAATTCCATGCCATGCTTAGAATAATCAGTATATAATTATAGAGCTAGCTTTGTTATCTGCTTGTTTGGATGCTATGTATTTGGTTGTCTTGCGAGTATATTCAAAGTACTCACCTGGACTTGCACGTGGCGAGTTGCAGGAGAAGACTCATCGTGCTAAATCATAACCCAGCCAGCCCTATGCGTTATGGAGCCCAGCGAGAGAAGTCGAGACCGCTGATTCAAGACCTCTGCTGCCATTTAGTAAGCCTTGGAGTTATGTAGTATTGTTGTAAGCAACAGTATTGTAATACTCCAGTATATTAATAAAGCCATTTTTCCTGGAATTGTTGTATCATATCTTTAGCGTTGTAATACTCCATTATATTAATTTTTGCCTGGAATTATTGTATCATGTCTTTGGCGTGCGTCCGGTCTTATCCTAGGGACGTGCGTGCGTCGGCCCTCTATCGGGGTGCCTCAACCACTGCCCTACAACCGGTCCAAAACAAAAAGTTGGCCCAGAGGTGTCACCACCGATGACCACTGGGCGTGGCTAAGTCCCAAGCGGTACAACCACTTGGAACACCGGTAGTACCAGCTATAATTAATATAGAGGTACAACCGGACCACCACCGCCCAACAACCATAGTGAAACAGAGCCATGAGCAGTTGTGGACCGGTGCAGGGCCGGTACAACCTCCTAGTAGCTGAGCGGTACAACCACCCATAGCAGCGGTACAACCGGTGAGTCAGAAAAACAGGGGCTCCTCTCTCTCAATGATGCGATGGAACACGATGGGTGCAACAGTGTGTGAGAAGAATTGATTCATCCATATACTTCCAATGTGGTTTCCCTCTTAATAGTACGGGATCCCTACGACCAAAGAGAATAAACACGTAGGGGACACTTCTTCGATCTTTTCCGTTTGGAGGGAATACATGACCATCTTTTGTTTAACAAATAATACCTGCATACTTGACACCCAGTTAGATAACATAATGAGTTGTCATCATCACCAAAACACTTAAGAATGAGAATGCCCTTACAACAAGGTTTGAGTAGAATTGATAAAATGAATGACTTGATTGACAAGGTGGGTTTTGCCTTCACGCCATCTAAAACTAATGCTAGTACTTTTCGAAACGATAGTCCCAAGTTTATATACATTCCTAACAACATTAGTACACCTCCTACCAAAAGGGATGAAGATAACATAAAAGATCCTATTCTCAAGCCTTCTATTGTTCCCATTATTCATGGTTGTGTTATTTAAGAGATTGATGTCAAATATGACAACACTTGAAACTATGCAATATGCCTAGCTAGGGGCATAAAACAATAGCGTTGTTGCGAGGCAACCCAAAAGTTAGCTTTATTTTTGTCTTTTAATTTCCGTTTGTTTGTTATAACATGATTATTTCTACTGTCATTATTGTGATTTTATGTGTTAATTAGTGTTTGTGCCAAGTAAAGCCTTTGGGATGATTTGTATGATGAGTACAATTGATACGATGCAAAAAAAGAAACTTTGACGTCCAGTGCAGAATTTCTTTGATTTTACTGCTACGTCCTTTTAAGCTTAATTTTGTACAAATTATTAATGAACAAATTCCTCAAGTAGTCCTAATTTCTAGAACATTTGGAGTTACAGAAGTATAGGTTCATTACAGATTACTACGGACTGTTCTATTTCAGTCAAATTCTGTTTTTTGCTTGCATAATTTGCTTGTTTTGATGATGCTATGGATTGTATTGGGGGTATAAGCCATGGATAAGTTACAATACATTACCTTATGCTAAAATAAAGTAAGAATGAACTTATAAAAATACCTGAAAGTATTTGATATTTTGCTTATACTAACGGATCTCACAAAGTTTTGTTGAGTTTTATGTGATTGAAGTTTTCAAGTTTTGGGTATTATCTCGATGGACTAAGGATTGAGGAGTACAAAAAGCCTAAGCTTGGGGATGCCGAAAGCACCCCAAGGTAATATTCTAGGAAGACCCATGTATCTAAGCTTGTAGATGCCTCGGAAGGCATCCCCTCTTTCATCTCAATCCATGAGTATGTCACTTGGAGCTACATTTTTATTCACCTCATGACATGAGTTTTGCATGCTGCGTTGTTTGCTTTTGTTTGCTTGTACTTTCAGTTTGCCACAATCGTTGTTTTCTGGACACACCTAGTTGATATAGTTACCACGTCATCATAATTTGTTAGAAAACTCTATGTGCTTCACTTATATCTTTTGAGCTTAGTAGTTGCTCTAGTACTTCACTTATATCGCGTTGAGCACGGTGGTGTGTAGATTTTCCAGAAATAATATGCTCTGGTTCTTCACTTATATTTGTTTGAGAGTTAAATAAATAGTGAAGGTAATTTGCATGGGTCATAAGACTAAATAAAAAATAATGGATGTTCAGTGAGTGATAATTAAAACCATCATGTAGCACATATAGAGAAATTATGGATTAATGATATTAATGTGGTAATATGAAAAAGGTGTGTGTGTATTATTATTAATTCAGATAGGTGTCTATATAAAGTGATTTTAAACTTCTTGTTCATTTCAAAAATTAAAAGGGCATGGTGATGATGTGTGAGCATTTCTATGCCTTGTTGAAATCCTAGTGTTGTTTTGAGTTGGAGTCGTGCGATGATTAATTCCTACCAACCCTCTCCCTCGAGGCATGCGAGTAGTACTTTAGTTTGTGATAAAACTAATAAAACTTTGCAATAAATATATGAGTTCTTCATTAATAATGTGACACCATGGACATACGCAATCTCACCTCCCCATATTTGCTAGCCTCATTGGTACCGTGCATAGCCTATTCCCACCTTGAGGATTGGTGCAACTTTCACGAGTGCATCCAAACCAAGTGACATGACACGATTTGTTTCACATAAACCTTTTTATATCCTCTTAAAAACAGCCACCATGCCTACCTATCATGGCATTTCCATAGCCATTCCGAGATATATTAACACGCAAATGCCATCGTCACTTCACATGACTAGTTCGTTCATCATCATATTGCTTTGCATGATCATATAAAGATGACATATAATTTTTGACAAATCCACCATTCATTATAGTATTTCTGGTAAATCCACCATTCATCATATGCTAGATACATGTCACGCTAGATCATTGCACATCCTCGTACACTGCTATAGGCATTCATATTGGAGTCATATTGCTTTATAGTTCATCATATCGAGTTGTCAATGAGTTGTAAGTAAATAAAAGTATGATGATCATAATTATTAGAGAATCTACCAGTGAGGAAATAAAGATGGGGGAGGCCAAATGAGCCCACCATTAGTAAAAAATGAATGATAGAAAAAAGAGAGAAGGGTCTTTGGTACTATCATTTACCACACTTGTGCCTCAAAGTGGTACCTTGTTCTTCATATATAGAGTATCATGTTATATCATTCGTATGCTAGTGGGAATCAGTTTTTCATAAACTTGGCTTGTATAATCCGATGACGGGCTTCCTCAAATGCCTGAGGTCTTCATGAGCAAGAAAGTTGGATGCACACCCCACTTAGCTTCAGTGGAGCTTTCATAGACTTATAGCTCTAGTGCATGATTTGCATGGCAATCCATACTCCTTGCATCAATACCTATCTATGGGCATCTCCATAGCCCATTGGAACGCCTAGTTCATGTGAGAGTATCTTCTCTAGTTTTCACCCCTTTGAAACCTACCACCATATTCTATTGCACCTGTATGCTATGTCCAACGGTTCACGCTCATGTATTGCGTGAAAAATAAAAATTTGATGCATATTGAAAAAGTACGATCCAATTGCCAGAATTGGACACCGTGGTGCTTAAGATTTGTATTAATGTGGTGAAGATGGATCCATGCCTTGCTAATATAATAAGATGGACATGGGTAAAACATTATTTGAGGATCATATATTTGGAAAGATTAATTATTTGCTACTTACACCTGTAAGTATTGCTATGTTAATGTTTGTTAATTCATCGTTTCTCAATGAAAATACATGCATACGGTTACATCAAGGATAGCATGTCGCATCAAAAATTCTGTTTTTATCATTTACCTACTCGAGATCGAGCAGGAATTAAGCTTGGGAACACTTGATACGTCTCTAACGTATCTATAATGTTTTATTGTTCCATGATGATATATTATCATTTTATAATACTTTTGGGTTGTTTATTTACCAATTTATATTATTTTTTAGCACTAACCTATTGACCCAGGGCCAAGTGCGAGTTGTTGTTTTCTGTGTTTTTTCACTTTTCATGTTTTCAATAACAAATGAACTCCAATTGAGTTGAAACATTTTGGAGATTTTTTGTGGACCAAAAGAATACCGAGTATTGGAAGAAGGCTAGACGTCTCACAAGGGGCCCACAAGCCAACAGGGCGCGCCCCCTGATGGCGTGTGCCTCCCTCGTGGCGCTCCCGACTCCGTTCTCCGACCCATAATTTATCATCTATTTGAAATACCCTAGAGTAAGTCCCAAAATATTTGTACGCTGCCGCAATTCTCTGTTCCGACAGGGAGGCCATCTGGAGCTCCATTTCGACACCCTGTTGGAGGGGGATCGATCACGGAGGGCCTCTTCATCAACCATGTCGCCCTCATGATGATGTGTGAGTTGTTCACCATAGACCTATGGGTTCATGGTGAGTATCTAGATGGCAATCTCCCTCTCTTGGTCTTCCATACAATGATCACCACATCTTTGCTTTGATCAACATGTTGTAAATACTTTTGTGCGGTGCGTTTGTTGGGATCCGATGAATTGTGGGTTTATGTTGAGATTATTCATGATAAATATTTGAGTCTTCTTTAAAATCTTATATGATTCTTATGTGCATGATTATGATGGCTTCGTAATTCTCTTCAATCTATTACAATAGTTTGGCCAACTAGATTGATATTTCTTTGGTTGGAGAGGTGTGTTGTAGTAGGTTCAACCTCGCAAATTTCTGTATCCCAGTTATAGAAGGGGACAAGATGCATCTTTTTGTTGCTTCTACTAAGTATAAAATGATGGGGTTTATTAATATTGCTCGAGTTTACTTTGTCTACATCATGTCATATTTCTCCATGCATTAATGTATTTTACTTAAGACTCTAGATGCATGCTGGATAGCGGTCGATGAGTGCTGTAATAGTAATAGGTGCAGGCAGGAGTCAGCCCATTTGTTTATGGACGTGATGCCTATATACACATGATCATTGCCGTGAATATCACATAACTATCCGCTTTTCTATCAATTGCCCAATAGTAATTTGTTTACGCACAATATGCTATTTTTCATGAGAGGTGCCTTTAGTGAAAACTATGGCCCCCAGGTCTATTCACAACGTATTTACAAAACCTTCAATACCTTGCTGCCATTTACTTATTTTTATTTTATTTTGCAATTTAAAATTATCTAAAATTATCTACACACCTTATTTGCTTGTAGATAATGAGACCAAGGGGATTGACAATCCTCTTGTCCGCTTTGGGTGCAAGTTGTTTGTTCTTTTGTGTCCAACTGCTCAAGACGTTGTGGTTGATATTCCTATTGGTTTGATAAACCTTAGTTTCATAACTGAGGGAAATACTTACCCATATAATGGTGTGATATCCCGTTCCTCTCCATAGAAAACCCAACAGAAATCACAAATATCAGGGGTAAAGGGAGAACCTCTATGATTGGTGCTACCGAGTCAACTAGATCAGTACCTTAGATGGGTGAAGCCGAAAACTAGATTTCTTAAGAAAATAGTTGGTCGACCACAATAGAAGTGAAATTCCTATAACTGGGGGCTTTACACCCACCTAAGATGCATATATTCCGCCCTGATAAGGCATGTCATGAAGACCAAACAAAGATCACCTAAGTAAAGGAACCGATACATGAACTATTTTTCTTGGAAGGTATTTCTTAGCTAAACGTAATATAACATAAGCTAAGGGTACCTTTGTTTTTCCAGCCCCATAGCTGGATTGCCTCACTATCTAATGTTCCTGGTTCTCTTGGTCATATCACAAGTAGGAAGCACTCCTTGGCCAATACACAAGGAGGGAGAAGCCGATGTCAGGCTAACAAGGTTTGTACAACAGATGCAGATGAAATGACAAAAAGTACATTGATACATTGAGTCATTACACATATCCTACACCTTATCGAGCTCGTCTACTAAAAACTTAAGGGTACAATCCCATTGAGAGAGGCGCACAACAGGCATTGTGTCATCATAGACCAAGCAAGTCGGTACCTCCTTCCCATCAAAACCAATTGGGCCTACCTCGACATGCAGCTTCGTATTTATGATCGTATAACAGTTCTTGACCATAGCCCATGCTTCCCTTGTCCCCTCCCGATAGAACGATATCTTCCATGACTATATATGGTGTCGATCCCCTTTGAGGCGCTCCACAAGCTTGGGCATACCCTCGGATACATTTTCTTCGTCGGGCCACAGAGCTTTAAAAAAACATGCATAGCTTTCTGACCTCTTTCATGCTCCTCAATTAATTGCGCACGGATGTCTTCACACGACGAGCTTAAAGAATATTTAGGCTTGACGGTGTAGTGAGAACCCGGCCCTCACAAACCTTCTAGGCATGGGGTCTTGTCAATCTAGGGCTGTTGCAAGGTAGTCCCGGAAAGAAGCCAATCTTGCGTGCAGGCAATGCATCCGGAAAGCACAACATATACTAGCAAGAGCAAGACATTGTTGGAAGGGAGATTTCCCCCGGCGGCACATCTTCCTGGTTAGGTGGAGCCGGCAAAACAAGACTTGCAGGCAGTCCGGCAGGCTCGAAACCGACAAGCTCCCTACTATCCCCGCACACACACCCGTTCCCGACAGGTGGTCCACGTGCAAAACTCTAACGACAAGTAGTAGACGCGCACGCCGTTAGGTAAAGCATGTCCTTGTACGTGTCGCCACTAGCATTCACCCCATGTAAAGACCATTTTAGCTAGTGTGGTAGCCCCTTACCCTATAAACGGAGACCCATGGCTACCTTTAGAAAGGTCGACACTTTTTTCCATTTACATGCCTAGATGCGCTCCTCGTGCATCCTTTTCGGATTTCCCCACTCTTGTATTTGGGCACACCCACGCATAATTCCACAACACGTGATGTATGGTTTTACGCTTTCGATCAACCTAAACATGTCTAAAACCCTCGAGTGCGAGTGTATTTCGCGATGTTCTTTGTGTATGCGTGCCCCAGCCTGAACCACAAGGGATTTCTCTCATCCCATAGTTCATCGTTTCCAACCCCAACATCTTTGGCGCGCTAGGTAAGGACGCTTCGCCTCCGCAAATATTCATCAAAGCCCGTGTGCCCTCACCGGCATCTTCACCGATGCTAATGGATCCAAATAAGCCCAGGGGTGCGTCTAGACCGTCCCTTCTTCGTCCAAGCCGCCGTTGCAGACGGCTACATGGGACATCGATGGGGGCGACCATCATACTCACCGTGCTGGTAAGCGCAACCACGACACCACACGGAGTTCCTCGAGCCGCGACCCGGACTCCGCCACAACTGGCGCGATGGGGATAACACCGGCGCTGCGGCGGCTGCAGCAACGATGACAGCGACGTGACCTCCATCGCGTCCTTCACAAGAAAACCATGGCCAGCGCACACTTTGCAACGACCCCGGGAGACACACGGCCAAGACCCCTGCATGGCATTCTCAGAGCGCGTAGGGCCAAGATCAACATCAACCTCGAGAAGAGGGTGTGCAACTTGTAGCAGGACGGGGAGCGTTCCTCCTTGCACGGTCGAAAGTGGAAGCGCCACCCGTGCCTCGAGTCATTCCATGCCCAAGACCGTGGAAGAAGCCTCTGCGGGCGCACAAATTTTCTTGAACTTCCCTTATGCACCAAAGAACATAGAAGAGTAGAGGGCGGCCATATAGAGTTGATGACCCACAAATATAGGGGATCAATCGTTGTCCTTTCGATAAGTAAGAGTGTCGAACCCAACGAGGAGCAGAAGGATCTGACAAGTGGTTTTCAACAACGTAGTATGTGCAAGCACTGAAATTATCGGTAACAAGTAGTTGTGTGGTGAGATGATTCGTAGAAAGTAGCAAGTAACAAAAGTAACAACGGTGCACCAAAGTGGCCCAATCCCTTTTGTAGCAAGGGACAAGCCTGGACAAAGTCTTATAGGGGGTAAAATGCTCCCGAGGAGACACAAGAATTTCTGTCATGCTAGTTTTCATCATGTTCATATGATTCACATTCGTTACTTTGATAGTTTGATATGTGGGTGGACCGGTGCTTGGGTACTGCCCTTACTTGCACAAGCATCCCACTTATGATTAACCCCTCTTGCAAGCATCCGCAACTACGACAGAAGATTTAATACAAAGTCTAACCATATCATTAAACTAGTGGATCCAAATCAGCCCCTTGCGAAGCAACGCATAAACTAGGGTTTAAGCTTCTATCACTCTAGCAACCCATCATATACTTACTAATTCCCAATGCCTTCCTCTAGGCCCAAATAATGGTGAAGTGTTATGTAGTCGACGTTCACATAACACCACTAGAGGAAAAACAACATACAACACATCAAAATATCGAACGAATACCAAATTCACATGACTACTTATAGCATGACTTATCCCATGTCCTCAGGAACAAAAGTAACTACTCACAAAGCATAATCATATTCATGACGAGAGAGGTACTGAGTAGCATCAATGATCTGAACATAAACTCTTCCACCAAGTAATCCAACTAGCATCAACTACAAAGAGTAATTAACACTACTAGCAACCTTAAAAGTACCAATCGGAGTCGCGAGACGGAGATTAGTTACAAGCGATGAACTAGGGTTTGGAGATGAGATGGTGCTGATGAAGATGTTGGTGGTGATGAGTCCCCTCCGATGAGAGGAGTGTTGGTGATGACGATGGTGATGATTTCCCCCTCCGGTAGGGAAGTTTCCCCGGTAGGATCGTCCTGCCGGAGCTCTAGATTTGTTCTACTCAAGTTCCACCTCGTGGCGGCGACGAATCCTCCGAAAAGCCTCCCCTTGATTTTTTCCAGACCGAAACCCTTCTTGTAGCATAAGGGGGAAGCCAAAGGGGCCAGTGGGAGCCCACAAGCCCCCTTGGCGCGGCTAGGGGGCCGACGCCTAGCAGGCTTGTGGCCTCCTGCCGGCGCCCCTCCGGTACTTCTTCGGCCCAGTATTTTTTATAAATCCCAAAAGTATCCTCGTTGATTTTCACGGCTTTTGGAGTTGAGCAGAATAGGTATCTCAACTTGCTACTTTTTTAGGCCAGAATTCCAACTGCCGACATTCTCCCTCTTCATGTAAACCTTGGAAAATAAGAGAGAAAATGCATAAGTATTGTACCTTGAAGTGAAATAACAGCCCAAAAAGCAATAAATATCAACATGAAAGCATGATGCAAAATGGACGTATCAACTACCCCAAGCTTAGACCTTGCTTGTCCTCAAGCGAAAGCCGAGATCAATAAATATGTCCACATGTTTAGAGAGAGAGGTGTCGACAAAACAAGATACGAACATGCAGGGATCATGATCATGATCAGAACAGCAATACCATCATATAATCTCTCATACTAAAGTGACAATTCCTTCACAAAGTAAAGCATGGATCAAGAACCTTACCAAGAATTAACAACCGATAGCCTTTAGTCATTGAAGCAATTGCAATTTATCACAACATCGGAAAGAGTCAAATAAGAGCTTGTAAAGCAAATCCACATACTCAATCATCTTTTCGTTCTCTACAATTGCTACAACTCACGTGGTACTCACGAGATCAAAGTTTCAGTCGAACACAGAGAAAGATAGGGGATTATAGTTTCCCCTCCCAACCATTTACCTCAAGGGTAATGTCAACAGTAATAATTCATGAATACTTACTTCCAAGTTGACATATGAATATAGATCTTTCCCTAGCATATGACGTTAGCCAAGATAAAGGTGAAATAAGGAATTGGTGAAGATCACCATGACTCTTTCAGGGGCAAAAAGTAAAGGTACAAGATTGGCCCTTCGCAGAGGGAAGCAGAGGTTGTCATGCGCTTTTGAGGTTTGGATGTGTGTCCTCTTAGTGCGGAGGAACATCACTTTATATTGCCTCCTGTGATAAAGAACTTTATTATGCAGTCTGTCGCTTTTATGTCTTCCTCATCACAGGTTCGTACAAAGCTTATTTTCCACACACTAATAGATCATACATATTAGGTAGAAATTTTTATTGCTTGCAGCGATGACAACTTACTTGAAGGATCTTATTCAATCCATAGGTAGGTATGGTGGACTCTCATGGCAAAACTGGGTTGAAGGTTTATGGATGCACAAGTAGTATCTCTACTTAGTGCGGGAGTTTTGGCTAATATGAGGTGGAAGCAATCGTCACATGCTAAGGGATCTCTAGTCATATAACATTGTCCGGAACCAAGCAAACAGAATTCATAATGTTGTCTTCCTTGTCCAACATCTACTTCTAAGCAAGTAATAGTTTAGTGAGTGTTCACAATCATAGATGGTGTCAAAGATGATGTATTTATATGTGAACCTCTCCTTCTTTATCACTTCCTATTACTTGCAACAATGACCAAGGTCTATGTTTGTCTACCCTCAACAAGTTTCGATCACCATTCTTTTTATATGTGAAGCCATCACTTCCCCTAAGATCAATGCATGATCTTTCATGCTTTTGATCTTTTCTCATTCTCTTGATCATGGCATGAGGCAAGGCCCATAACTAAGACACTCTTTATTATATGGCTCACGAGCTCGAATACATCAGGGGTGACACAAAGCAAAACTCAAGCCTAAAACACTAAGACATTTATTCTACTAGAGAAAGAGAAAACTGAAAAGGAACAAACTAAAACAAAGGTAAAGGCAAAAGATGTGATGGTGATACGATACCGGGGCAACTCCCCCAAGCTTGGCACAAGCCAAGGGGATTGCCCATACCCATGCTTAGTTGTCTTCCTTTGGAGGTGATGGTGATGGCGTTGTTTTGTCCTTTGATTCCAAGAGGAACATTAGTCTTTGATTTATGCCTTGGAGATCTGTGATATGTTTCTCCAGCAAAACAACTTCACGAGTGAGATAAGTATTGCAAGCACGAATTGTTTCACAAAACCTCAAAACTTCAATCAAGGATGGAGACAGTAGGTGGAGGTAGGGTTGGAGGAAATCCACTTCTTCAACTTCTTCCTTGTTGAACACAGATTGTACTTCGTCCCACGCCTGATTCCTCTCCTTAGTTCTGCCCTTGGCTTCCGTGACTTCTACTCTTTTCAGATCAGCATCTACTTCTTCATAGACTTGAGGGAAATTGTTCTCCCCGATAGATTCCTGAAACGGCATCCTTGCTCTAAATCTGCGGCAGAAAACAGCCTCAAAACGAAAACAAAAGAAATTTGCGTGATACGAGGGTCAGACCTTCCGGGTGAATATATAATTATTATTTTTCCGACCAGACGGAGTACACCGCAAGAAAACGGTGTCCGAGAGGCACACGAGGTGGCCACAAGCCCCCCAGGCGCGGCCAGGGGGGTGGACCATGATACGTCTCCAACGCATCTATAATTTTTTATGGTTTCATGCTATTATCTGGTCAAACTTTGGATGTTTTGTATGCCTTTTATATCTTTTTTGGGACTAACTTATTAACTCAGTGCCAAGTGCCAGTTCCTGTTTTTTCTGTGTTTTTGACCTTTTCACAGGAAGATTTGAAACGGAGTCCTAACGGAATAAAATCCCCAAAAAGATTTTAGGCCCAACCAGGGGGAGGCCGGGCCTCACGAGCTTGTGGGCCCCCTGGACCTCCTTTGCCCTAGGTTATTCACCTATATATTCCCTAAAATCACAGAAAAAATTAGGAGATCATCAAAACTATTTTTCCGCCGCCGCAAGATTCTGTCTCCGCAAGATCCCATCTGGGGCACGTTCTGGTGCCCTGCCGGAGGGGGATTCGGATACAGAGGTCTTCTTCATCAACACCATGACCTCTCCGATGATGCGTGAGTAGTTCACCATAGACCTATGGGTCCATAGCTAGTAGCTAGATGGCTTCTTCTCTCTCTTGGATCTTCAATACAAAGTTCTCCATGAGCTTCATGGAGATCTATCCGATGTAATCTTCTTTTGCGGTGTGTTTGTCGAGATCCGACGAATTGCGGATTTATGATCAGATTGTCTATGAATCTTATTTGAGTTTCTTCTGATCTCTCTTATGCATGATTTCATGTCCATGTAATTCTCTTCGAGTTATGGGTTTTGTTTGGCCAACTAGATCTATGATTCTTGCAATGGGAGAAGTTCTTGGTTTTGGGTTCATACCGTGCGGTGACCTCACCCAGTGACAGAAGGGGTAGCGAGGCATGCATCATGTTGTTGCCATCAAGGGTAAAAAGATGGGGTTTTCATCATTTGTTTGAGATTATCCCTCTACATCATGTCATCTTGCTTAAGGCGTTACTCTATTCGTCATGAACTCAATACACTAGATGCATGCTGGATAGCGGTCGATGTGTGGAGTAATAGTAGTAGATGCAAAAAATATCGGTCTACTTGTCTCAGACGTGATGCCTATATGTATGATCATTTCCTTAGATATCGTCATGACTTTGCATGGTTCTATCAATTGCTCGATAGTAATTTGTTCACCCACCGTAATATTTGCTATTTTGAGAGAAGCCTCTAGTGAACACTATGGCCCCTGGGTCTACTCCACACTATATTTTCAGCCTTACTCTTTTCCTTCGTTGGACTTTCCGCCTTCATATCTCACTTTGCAATCAATCTTGAAGGTATTAACAACCCCTTTATAGCGTTGGGTGCAAGCTCGTTTGTGTTTGCGCAGGTACTCTGGACTTGACGAGATTCTCCTACTGGATTGATACCTTGGTTCTCAAACTGAGGGAAATACTTACTGCTCCTGTGCTGCATCACCCTTTCCTCTTCAAGGGAAAAACCAACGCAAGCAAGTCTCCGTCAACGTGACAATTTCTGGCGCTGTTGTTTGAGAAGCAGAAGGATTTCTGGCGCCGTTGTCGGGGAGGATCAAGTCAAGAACTCATCCAAGTAAGTGTCGCATACTCATTGATACGTCTCCAACGTATCTACTTTTCCAAACTCTTTTGCCCTTGTTTTGGACTATAATTTGCATGATTTGAATGGAACTAACCTGGAGGGATAGTGTTTTCGCCGAATTGCATTGGTGTTATTTTTGTGCAGAAATCAAAGTTCTCCAAATATCCTGAAAATTTACGGGGAGCAATTTAGGAAAATATCAAAAATACCTGCGCCAGAATCCACTTGAGGGGGTGGGCTAGTGGGCCACAAGCCCGTGCTCCGCCACCACCCCCTAGTGGCGGTGGGTAGGCTTGTGGGGCCCATAGGCCTCTGCCGCCCCCAACTCCAGCTCTATAAGTTGTCTTTCGTCCCAGAAAAAATAAAAAAGAGAAGTTTTCGTCGCGTTTTCGATACAGAGGCGCCGCCACCACCTGTTCTTCATCTGGAGGGCAGATCTGGAGTCCGTCTTGGGCTCCGGAGAGGGGAAATCGTCGCCATCGTCATCATCAACCTTCTTCCCTCTCCAATTCCTTGAAGCTCTTCGTCGTTCGTGAGTAATCTATTCGTAGGCTCGCTGGACGGTGATGAGTAGGATGAGATCTATCATGTAATCGAGTTAGTTTTGACGGGGATTGATCCCTAGTATCCACTATGTTCTGAGATTTGATGTTGCTACTACTTTGCCATGCTTAATGCTTGTCACTAGGGCCCGAGTGCCATGATTTCAGATATGAAATTATTATGTTGTCACCAATATATGTGTGTTTTAGATCCGATCTTGCAAGTTGTAGTTACCTACTATGTGTTATGATCCGGCAACCCCGGAGTCACAATAACCGGAACCACTCCCGGTGATGACCATAGTTTGAGGAGTTCATGTGTTCACCAAGTGCTAATGCATTGGTCCGGTTCTTTATTAAAAGGAGAACCTTAATATCCTGTAGTTTCCTTTTGGACCCCGCTGCCACGGGAGGAATGGACAATAGATGTCATGCAAGTTCTTTTCCCTAAGCACGTATGACGACACACGGAATGCATGCCTACATCACATTGACGAACTAGAGCTAGCCACATATCTCTCCGTGTTATAGCTGTTGCATGATGAATATCATCCAAACAAATCACCGATCCAATGCCTACGAGTTTGTCCTACTGTTGCTAGTGTTGTTACTTGTCTTGCTACTGCTGCTACTGTTGCTACTGTCGTTACTTGTCTTGCTCTGCTGCTACTGTTGCTACTGACGTTACTTGTCTTGCTCTGCTCCTACTGTTGCTACTGCTGTTACTTGTCTTGCTCTGCAACTACTACTGTTGCTACTGCTGTTACTTGTCTTGGTGTGCTGCTGCTGCTGCTACTGTTGCTACTACTGTTGCATGCTATTGTTGCTACTTGCTACTGTTGTCACTACTGTTGTTCCTTGCCACTTTTATTGCTCGTTACACTGTCGATACCCGCTACTTCACTGTTACTATTGTGCTTGCAGATACTAATCTTTCAAGTGTGGTTGAATCTGACAAATTCAGCTGCTAATACTTGAGAGTATACTCTCACCTCCTATCTGGCGTACCTACAATCTGGGTCGAATACTCTACCGT
The DNA here is from genome assembly GCF_904849725.1 of Hordeum vulgare subsp. vulgare. NCBI lineage: Eukaryota > Viridiplantae > Streptophyta > Magnoliopsida > Poales > Poaceae > Hordeum > Hordeum vulgare. The sequence goes on along the minus strand of NC_058519.1, from coordinate 406,575,544 downwards.
CGAGAACTGCTACGAACCCACGCACTCGTGGGCCATCAACAACATTCTTCCGGTTTCATTGCCGGGGAGTGCTATCAGCATTCTTCTAGTGCCGTTGCAGGAGAAGGTTAGTTGTTTATAAGCATTCGTCTAGCTACCACTAGAGATTGCAGGATCAACACTTTTCTGGAGCCATTGCCAGGGACGCACAACTGACGTCAGCACTTTTCTGGCGCCGTTGGCGGGGAGGTATTGCTATATTCTCTGAGTCACTTGGGATTTATATCTGCTGATCACTATGAAGAATATGAAGGATCCGAAGACCAAAGTCTTGCCCTCAACTACGAGGGGAGGTAAGGAATTGCCATCTAGCACTGCACTTGATTCACCTTCAGTTATGAGTAACTTTGCGACATCACCGCCAGCTAGAAATCTTGATATGTCGCCTGTTCTTGATGATGCTTGTGATACTACTGCTAGAGATGCTATGCTTGATACTATGCCTGATACTGCTAGAAATGCTATGCTTGATACTATGCCTGATACTGCTAGAGATGCTATGCTTGATACTGCTTTGCGTGATGATGCTAGAGATGCTATTATGCCTGATGATGCTATGCTTGATACTGCTAGAGATACTCCTTTGCCTGATGTTCCACTGGGAGCATTCCTTGATTCTCATATTGCTAGAGTTACTGCCAATGCTCATGATGCTTGTGATACTGCCGATGCTATTGAGATAGAACATGCTTTTGCTCCTATTAGACCTAGCTCTCCTAGATATGAATTGCCTGATATACGTGAGGGTTACGTTATGGAGGGAGAGATAGCTCAGATTTTCTTGCATGTAAGGATGCCTATGACGCTGAGAAATTAATTCTCAAGTGGAAGGAAAAATCTCGGGAAGTTAGGATGAGAAATGATCCGAAGTTTGCCACTTCGCCTATCTTTGTCACCGATAAGGATTATGAATTCTCTGTCGACCCTGAGATAATCTCTGTAGTCGAATCTGATCCTTTTCACAGTTATGAGTCTGAGACGGTCATAGCCCATCTTGCCGAACTATGCGAAATAGCCAACCTTTTCACTAATGAGGAGAAGATCCGCCACTACTATATCCTTAAGCTGTTTCCTTTCTCTCTAAAGGATGATGCTAAAGCCTGGTTCACCTCTCTTTCTCCTGGGTGTGTGCGTAGTCCCCAGGAGATGGTCTATTACTGTTGTGAGAAATATTTCCCTGCCCATAAGAAGCAAGCTACCTTGCAGGAAATATATAACTTTGCTCAACTCCAAGAAGAGAGTCTTCCACAAGCTTGGGGAGACTCGTCCAGCTACAGAATGCTTTGCCTGATCACCCTCTCAAGAAGAACGAGATACTTGATATCCTCTATAACGGACTTAGATGCCTCTAGAGACTACCTAGATAGTTGTGCCAGTTGTGTTTTTAGGGAACGAACTGTAGAACAAGCTGAGACTCTACTGAATCACATCTTGATCAACGATAATGCTTGGACTATTCCCGAACCACCTCCTAAGCCAACTCCTAAGAAAAGAGGTATTCTATTCCTCAGTCCCGAAGATATGCAAGAAGCCAAGAAATCTATGCAAGAGAAAGGTATTAGATGTGAAGATGTCAAAAATCTACCACCTATCAAAGAGATCCACGGTCTCGATAACCCGATATAGGTAGTAGAAGTGAATTCTCTGCGTAGGTTTGATGAGAGTGATATTCCTTTTGATAAACCTGCTAGCCTATGCTTTGATGAATTCAACAACTTTGTTGCCAAACAACAGAGTTTCAATGATTATGTTAGGAGACATTTGGAACAAATTACTCGTATGCTTAGCCATTTAATTGCTTGTGTAGACACAAATGTCAATGCTCTGAAGCTTCTGAGTAAACATGCCTCTATGATTACTACTCAGGTAGAACAAGTTCTTAAAGCTCAGAATGACCTGGTCAATGAATTAAATGACAACTCTGTCACAGTCATTACAAGGGGAGGCAAAATGACTCACGAACCTTTGTATCCTTAAGATCATCTGTGATAGCCCGATGCCGACGTTCCAGAAGATTCCCCTTTTCTTTCCATTTTCGTCGTGTGTCTATTTTCTTTTGTCGCATCATCATCGCATCATGCGCATCATCTGCATTGCATCGGCATCTCCGTTGCCGCCAGTTTTCAAACTTGCATCCGTTGTTAGTTGCCGGTTCTCGTCGTTGTCCGTTCTGAGTCTGACCGCACTCGCACGCGCTCGCGACATCGTCAAACCTTGTTTTTAAAAGTGTGTTGAAACTTTCTCTGATCGGAGTGAAACTTGGCAGGCGGTCGTGATTAGTTATAGCTAGGTCATATGTCGAATTTCGTCGCAATTGAAGACCGTCTGGTACCCGAACGGTCGTCCGTAGCGGCACCGTATTCGGTCTACCGTCGGACGAGTTCCGGTGTTTTAAATTGCGTTGCCGCGCCGCCCGTTTTCCCTCTCGTCTCCGGATAACCACTCTACACAGCTAACCCTAGCCCGCCTCTCCGATTCGACCGCACGATCGCGATCGGAGGGTCGAAAAACCCCCAAATACCCTCTAACCTAGCCCCTCTTCCCTATTTAAACACCCCTAAACTGCCCCTAAGGGAAACCCTAGCCACTGCCTGGGTTTCCGTGCCACCCTACCAGACAGCCGCCACCTAAGCCTGTTCCTCCTCTCACCTCGAGCCAGACCCGCTCGGGCCCGAGAGAGTCCTTCCCGAGCCCATCTGGACCCGGGACAGCCGCCACCAGTCTCTGCCTAGCCCCAATGGCGCGCCGCCTCGCCTCCGGTGCTCCTCCCGCGCGCAGCCTCGCCTAGCAGTCCCCGCTGGCCGCCGAATCCCGCTGCCCCAGAGCTCCGGGTCGCCCCATGCCCCGCCGCCGGCAGCCGCTCGCCGGTGTCCCGCGAAGTACTTCCCAGCCGGCCCCAGTAACTCCCCTGGCCGGAGAAGCTTCCGCCGCCATGGAGCCCACTCCGCCGCCCAGTGCCTCCGATGTCCGGATCCGGTGGATCTCGGCCGGATCTGACTTCCCTTGCCCCGCCGCCGGCTGCCCGTGCTCCCGTTGCCGTGTCCCAGCTGCAGCCTTCGGTCGCCGCCGTCGGGCACGACGAAGCGACCCCGCGTGGGCCTGCTTCGCCCGGCCCAGCAGCACACAACGCCTGGGCCCCTCTCCTTCGCCCCGAGGCCCAGTACCAGCTAGGCTAGCTCGGCCTGCCTGCCTCCACTAGCTCTGTAGCATCGGGCCAGGCCCAATATGTGAGCAGCCCCCCCCGCTTCTAATTAGCGCCCATAGCGCATTATACTATGTTGCGCCTGTGCACTATTCGGCCTGTTAGTAGTTTAGGCCCGTTAGTTTATTTTTTTTAGGAATTCGGTTTAGTTAATTTCAGGATTTAGACGTATATTCAAATACCCGTAGTTTAGTAACCGTATGTCGGATCGGAGCGAGTAGTATATGGATTTCGTGTAGTTTCTCGCGTAGAATACGTTTGCGCAACTTGCATATTTATTTGACGTTGTTTGACGTGTCGAATGCATAGATTAGCGTGCTATCTAGATAGGATAGACGCCGTATTTATTTTTTCGCGCGTGTCCGGTTTGCCCGAATGACGTAGTATAAATGCCCATGTTTTAGGAACTAATTTTCCATGTATTATAGGGCGGTCATTTGTATTTTTACATGTAGGGATTTGCTGCTAGTTTAATTTTCCCGTATATAGGTGATTATCTCGCATTTTACGTGTGGCAATAATTTTGTTGCGCAACCCCACATATTTTATATGTTTTCGGGGTAGAAAAATCCATGGGATTTTTCTGTGCAATTAGTTTTTGATTTTGAGTAAATTAGTTCGCGCGATATTTTGCCGTGATGCCCTTTTGTTTATTTCGTAGGATTTATTTCGTGCTTCGTTTGACGGAGTTGTCAACTAGGGAGTTCTTCTTTGATGTTTAGTCTAGCCCCTAGTATTTTTAGTTGCAATAGAAATGCATGTTTAGGTGTGGTTTGCTTGCTCTCAAGTTGCTAGAAATAGTGCTGATTTGGAGGTGCTGAAATATTTCTAAGTCTGGAATCTGTTATATTTTGTTGCTGTCTTGTCTTGCTTGCATGTTTTGATCTGTAGCTCTTTTGAGGTTGGACCAATGGAGTTAGTTGTAGCCCTTGTGTTTCTCTAGCATGCTGTGAATTTTCATGCCATTTGGAGTCCTGTAGCTATAGGTTTTTCTGCTGTCAATATGGCTTCAGATCGAAAACTGCACTTTCAGGAAGTGTAATTTTCACTAAGTCTGAAATAGTGTGTGAGAAGCCATTTTGAGACTTCTTTTCCTAGTGATCCATGATGCCATGCTAGTTGTTGTTAGTTGTTTGTAGTAGTGCTTCTTTCCCTCTTTCGTGTCATGCCTTGCTCGATTTTATCGGAGTTGTGTAGCCCGTAGCTGTGGGGCGTAGAAAATGCTATGTGGCTGATTTTGGCAGATTGTAGAGATTTCTTGTTTTGCTCGTAGTTGTTGAACCGTAGCTCCGTTTTGACCGAGTCCTACATGAAACTTGCTTAGGATCTCGTGTAGGTTCATTTTCTCATGTTGGTTGTATGTTATGAAGTGCTCGTGACCGTCGTTGCACACATATTGCATTCATGCCATCATATCTTGCGGTGCTTGTATCTTTTGAACCATAGCTCCGTTGGAGATGTTCTCTATGTGTAAATTGCTTGTCTCGACGCGTAGAATCACGTGAACCTATTTGTTTTTCTGTTTGACAACTAATTAAATGTGTTAGTTCAGATCTGGACAGAATTGCAAATTAACATGTGAGGTCGTCTCGGAGGTGCTATATGTCATTTTCGACCTCATTTAAAATGCTTAGATAGGTAGATTAATTACGCTTCACCTCTTTCCATGTTTAACCACATTTAATATTGCCGTGTATCTGATCGGGATAGAACTTAATAATCAAACGTGGAGTTTCGTCAATATGCAACTCGTTGCATATTGAACTTCACTTAATGTGTAGTATTAGGGTGTTGTGAATTGTCGTGCCGCGACTTGCATGTATTCAACTGCTCATGCATCATATGTGTTTTGCATCCTGTGGTGAATTTCGTGTGTTGATGCTTGTTTCCGGTTTTCCCCGTCTCGATAGAGTTCCGCAAGTGTGCTGGATTGTGAGGACTCGTTCGACTACGTCGGTTCGTCTGCTTCACGGAGGCATTCTTCTTCGAAGAGGGATCTCAGGCAAGATGACCATTTCCCCAGATACCATTACTATCATTGCCATGCTAGTTTACCGTTTCTATCGATTATGTCTCGTTGCCTACCACATGTTAAATATCAGCCTCTCAACAATGCCATGAAAACCTTCAACTGTTCTCAACCTAGCAAACCACTGATTGGCTATGTTACTCCTTGCTTAACCCCTGTGTTAGCGTTGCTAGTTGCAGGTGCAGTTGCTTCCATGTGATAACATGGGTTCCTGGTTATATCACCATATTAAATGCTATTTAATTTAATGCACCTATATACTTGGTAAAAGATGGAAGGCTCGGCCTTTCTAGCCTGGTGTTTTGTTCCACCTTTGCCCCCTTAGTTTCCGGCTACCGGTGTTATGTTCCATAATTGAGCGGTCCTAACACGATCGGGGTTGTTATGGGGACCCCCTTGATAATTCGTTTTAGATTAAAGCTGGTCTGGCAAGGCCCAACTTTGGTACTCCATTTGCCTAATCACCTAATAAAATTGCATAGGGACTTCCCGGACCCCGAGGATAATTTAATCAACCCCCGGGCTAGTGCTCCTCATGAGTGTTGGTCCAAAAAGGACAGACTGTGGGGCCACCACGGGGCAACTCGAGGTTTGGTACCTCTAGGCTTTTCCATCCGCCGTGTCCTGAGAACGAGGTACGCGACTCCTATCGGGATCGTCGACACGTCGGGCGGCCTTGCTGGATTAGTTTTACCTTTGACGGAATATCTTGTGCATCGGGATTCTGGTGATGCTTTGGGTAATCTCAGAGTTGAGGTTTTCCACTAGGGAATCCGACGAGATCGCGAGCTTCATGATTAAGGATTTCTATGCGGCTTGTGGTAATTTATGATGGACTAGTTGGAGCACCCCTGCAGGGTTAAATCTTTTCGGAAAGTCGTGCCCGCAGTTATGTGGCAACGTGGAAACTTTGTTTAACACTGGTTCTAGATAACTTGAAGTTAACTTAATTAAAATATGCCAACTGTGTGCGTAATCGTGACTGTCTCTTTCGTGAGTTCTTTCTCCGATCGAGGACACGGTGGGGTTATGTCTGACGTAGGTAGGTGATCAGGATCATTCGTTTGATCATCAGTAGTTCACGTCCGTCATGCGTAGATCTTCCCCCTCTTATTTCTTGTACTCGTAAGTTTAGCCACCAAATATATGCTTAGCCGCTGCTGCAACCTCACCACTTAACCATGCCTCACCCATTAAGCTTTGCTAGTCTTGATACCTTTGGAAATGAGATTGCTGAGTCCCCTGTAGCTCACAGATTACTACAACACCAGTTGCAGGTACAGGTAAAGGTTACTTGATGCAAGCGTGTTGATTGTTCATTTGGAGTTGCTTCTTCTTCTTATTCTTCATCGATCTAGGATGGGTTCCAGGCCGGCAGCCTGGGATAGCAAGGATGGACGTCGTTCTTCTTTTCTCGTTTGTTTCCATCCGTAGTCGGACCCTGCTCTTACTCTTGATGATTATGTAACGTACTGATGTGACTCTGATGTAGCTTGTGGCGAGTGTAAGCCAATTAATATATATCTCATCCTTTCAGTACATGTACTTGCAATGATATCCATTCTTGAGACACGACGAGATGCGCTTCTATCCCTGACGAGGCCTTCGTGCCATATTGAGGATAGGGTCGCATCTTGGGCGTGACATCATCCTAATAGAATTGATCAAGATTCTCAAGGAATCAATGCTGATTCACCTAGTCATCCTTAGGAGAAGAAGAAGGATGATAGAAACCTGCATGCCAGTTCGCCAAATACTATCACACTTGAAGAACCTAATGATATTTCTGCGTCTGATGCAGAAACACAATCAGGTGATGAACTTGAACCTGGTGACAACATGGACAGTGATGTTCATAATAAAGCTCAACCTAGCCATGATGAGGATGTGAGATTGAACCTACGGTTAATCCTGATAATCCACAACCTAAGAGATACGACAAGAATGACTTCACTGCTAGGAAGCATGGTAAAGAAAGAGAGCCATGGTTTCAGAGACCTATGCCCTTTCCTCCTAAGCGAACCAAGAAAAAAGATGATGAGGATTTTGAGCGCTTCGTTGAGATGATAAGACCCGTCTTTCTGCAGATGCGGTTAACTGATATGCTCAAGGTGTCTCCGTATGCCAAGTACATGAAAGATATCGTGACTAATAAACGGAAGATACCAGATCTTGAGATCTACACCATGCTTGCCAATTATACTTTCAAAGGTGGAACTCCTAAGAAACTTGGTGATCCCGGAGTGCCCACTATACCTTGCTCCGTTAAAGGAAACTACGTAAGAACTGCCTTATGTGACCTTGGAGCCGGTGTTAGTGTTATGCCACTTTCTCTTTATCGTAGACTTGAGTTGGATAAGTTGACACCCACTGAAATTTCTGAGCAAATGGCCGACAAATCAACTGCTTTCCCTATCGGTGTTTGCGAGGATGTGCTTGTTGTGGTTGCTAATACCACTATCTTAACAGACTTTGTTATCTTGGATATTCCCAAGGACGATGCCATGGATATCATCCTTGGAAGACCCTTTTTAAACACTGCAGGGGCTGCTATAGATTGCAACAAAGGCAATGTCACATTCCATGTCAACGGTAATGAGCACACAGTGCACTTTCCGACGAAACGATATCCAGTACATTGCATCAAAGCTATCGATAAGACTTCATCGATTCTCATTGGGAGCTTTGAATGCCCTATTCCTCGTGTCAAGATGAAGTATGATTTGCTTGTTGGGGAGGTTCATATCGCCATTGAGGTGACTTAGTGGCTATTTGAAAATGATCCGTTGTCTCTTGCGATTCAAGAAAGTTTTGTCATAAGGACTTGATCAATCCCACTAACGGATTTCTTTCGATGACCATGAAACGGATGAATCAAAGAGTCACATACCTCTGTTTTAAGTTTTCCTTTTCTTTTGCTTAGAAGAAAAATGATAGAATTAGTTTAGCTTTTCCTGCTTTGTGTTTTTAGTGCCCCAGAGAAAAATACCTCGAAAATAAAAGTTCTCCGATGGTCCTGAAAATTTAGTACGATTTTTTCTGGAATTTTTGAAATTTTTTGAGCCTGAGAGCTGGTAAGGGGGCCTGACGAGTGGGCCACAAGCCCCCCACCGCCACCTACCCCCCTAGTGGCGGGGTGCAAGCTTGTGGGGCCCACAGGCATCCCCTCCACTCATTCCAGCTCTCAGCCTCTTCTTCCACCTCCAGAAAAAATTGTTTCGTAGCTCAAACTCGTGTTCTTGCTCATTTGGCTGTGATTTTCGATCTCCTTGCTCAGAGCACCATTCTCCGAACCGTTTTGGGGCAATTACTCCTTGGTAAGTGACTCCTCCATTGGTCCAATTAGTTTTTGCTCTAGTGCTTTATCCTTCGCGAATTCTTGCTACCTTGGTGACCCTGTTCTTGAGCTTAAAAGGTTGATTTTAGCTGGTCCCAAGTAGTTTTAGTGCGTGATATGGTCTCTAGGCACTAGTAGGAGTAGTTTCTACAAGTTGGGTTGATCCTTGTTCACTTTTCTTTCGAAGTCTCTAGAAATTTCAGAATTTTTCAGAGCTAGAAAAAGTAAAAGATGAGGAGGTTCTTGAGAGGCTCTTCAAGCCGTAACCACAAGGAGGATGAGAAGAACCACCCCAAGTACATAGTCACTCGAGTCACAGAAGTTCGAGCATGCGAGTGCCCAAGTGATGAATTTTTGCGCGTCGCCGGGCTTTATAAAGACTTTTATTACTTGGTGGAGAACGCAGGTCTTACTGCGTTCTTTGAAGATAAGTGCCCACAATATCTCCTCCTCACCAATATTTTCGTTCAAAGCTTCAACTTTTATCCGAGGAAGAATCCTCCCATGGTTGAGTTCATGATATACGATGTCCCCCAGTGCATAACGAGAAGACTTATAGCTTGGGCTCTATAGTAGCTCAACGGTTGAACGTGAACCGTTCTAAAGGTGTTGTCTATGGAGGTATCTATGCTACCCGTCTTGCCAGACACTTTGAGATACCCATTAGACTGGGAGAGGAAGGAGAGATGCTTCTCCCTGAGAGATATCTGGATCATGACAGCATGGTTCGCCATGATTTTCTGGATAGAGATGCTAGTAGACGGATGATTTATAACCTGGTGTTTAGTCCGGGTACTCGAGAGACTATTACTTTGCCTGCTCCTTCTTTGTTTGATCTTCATGCAGGCAGGTACACTATTATGCCCGCGGACATCTACGCATATTGGGGCTTGGCCCAACCAAAGGCGCCCGCGCCCGAGCTGCCAGTCGAGTACCAGACGCCAGTTTATTAGTGGGAGCCAGAGGAGCTCACACAGCAGTGGCATCCACAGTCTGCTCCGGAGTATCCTGGAACTGGTTATTTCCCACCATGGGAGTAGACCAAGCTAGGCCAAAAGCCTAAGCTTGGGGGAGTACATGTTCTCACCGACTTTATATTCATGCTTATGCTTTCACTTTGTTAGCTGGTGTTTACACTTTGCCACTGTATTATCCATGCTAGTTTATTTTTGTTTTCTTGTTTTCTTGTTTTGTGTCCTTTTGAGAAAACCCAAAAATATTTGGTTTCTTCTTTTTCTTGTTGGGAGCTTTCCCGTGTAAATAGTTTTGTTTTTCTTTGTGTCAAGGTAGAAGATATTGGTTACAATGCTTGATGGTTCTTACAGGCTTACCTGTTTAGCTTTCAAAGAGCCATATTACTTTGTCTTCTCCTTTGTGTTTGCCTGCAGATTCAGCTTAGTCCAATGCGCTTATTATCATTTTCATCGTTCGATCGTGCAAATGAAAGGCAACAATGATGATATATGATGAAGTGACTGAGACTGAAAAGCTGGTATGAACTCTATCTATTTTGTTTTTGTAAATATGACTAGCTTGTCGACCCAAATTTAGCTTTGTTGTGAGAGAACCATGATTGCAATGACAACTTAGAGATCATAGTTTCTGATGCCATGCTTATTTAGCTGAGAGCTTATAATGGTTTGTCTTGATTGCCAACATAGATTTTGAAATGACTATGATGTAGTATGATAGGATGGTATTCTCCTTTGAATGTTTCAAGTGGCTTGACTTGGCGCATGTTCATGCATGTAGTTGAAACAAAATCAACATAGCCTCTATGATGTTCGTGTTCATGGTGATTTATATCATGTTCATGCTTGCATTCAATGTTAGTCAAACTCATTCCATCTTGATGATTGTTGTCGCTCTCTAGTTGGTCGCTTCCCTGTCTTTTGCTAGCCTTCACTTGTACTAAGCGGGAATGCTGCTTGTGCATCCACCTCCATAAACCCAAAAGTTTTTCCATGAGAGTCCACCATACCTACCTATTTGCGGTATCTACCTGCCGTTCCAAGTAAATTTCCATGTGCCATGTTCTAAACCTTCAAGAAACAAATCTGTTTTGCATGCCTGAACCACTCATGTGCTGATAGAGGGCTATTGGTATCTTCCATGCTAGGAGTGTTATCCTCGACATGTGTTTATTCACAGTCATTCACGAGAAAGGGGCCGGTACTTGGGATGCCTAGTTCCATGCTTAAATCAAAAACATAACTATAAAACAAGACTCCCCTTTGGATTGATGTTAGTATGGACGGTTCCCGAGGATTCGGCTAGCCTTGGAGTGTGATTGATTGGTGGTGGGGGAGTTAAAACTTTACTTTTTTGTTTGGGAACCGCCTATAGCATGAGTATCATGGAAGATATTGATAACTCTTGGTCATTGCGTTGACAATGAAAGCATGCCACCCAAAATTATTATCTCTGTTTTCAAAGCTTCAGCTCTGGCACCTCTGCAAATCAATGCTTCCCTCTGCGAAGGGAATGTCTATTTATTTTCTGGTCGAGTCATCCTCCTCTTATATAAGCACCAATTAGAGAGCACCTCTGTCATTTTTATGCTTTGCTTTGGATTGATATTGAGTATGACTATGACTGCATCTTCATTGCTATGAATTACAATGTTTAGAGAGCACCTCTTATATAAGCACCAATTAGAGAGCACTTCTTATATAAGCACCAATTAGAGAGCCCTTGATCTTTGAAAGCGCTCTGCATTTATGTTTTGCGGTCTCAGAAAGAGCTAGCGAGATACCACCTATTCATATTGCTTCATGCTTGTTTTGATTCAAGTGTTGGTATTTGAAACTCATTATTATTTGCTCGTTAGCTGATTATGCCATTGATATTAGTTTACCGTGAGACCTTTGTGGCATTTGCTTATGTGGTTAACTTGTGATCTTGCTGAAATTCTGGTTATGAGTTAGACATAGTTGCAACAACAAGATCAAACAGAGTTTGTCAAAGTTTTCTTTCTCTCTCAGTTTGTCAACTGAGTTGCTTGAGGACAAGCAAGGTTTTAAGCTTGGGGGAGTTGATACGTATCCAACGTATCTACTTTTCCAAACTCTTTTGACCTTGTTTTGGACTATAATTTGCATGATTTGAATGGAACTAACCTGGACTGACGCTGTTTTCAGCAGAATTGCCTTGGTGTTATTTTTGTGCAGAAATCAAAGTTCTCCAAACGTCCTGAAAATTTACGGGGAGCAGTTTTGGAAAATATCTAAAATACCTGCGCCAGAATCCACCTGAGGGGGTGGGCTAGTGGGCCACAAGCTCCTGCTCCGCCACCACCCCCTGGTGGCGGTGGGCAGGCTTGTGGGGCCCACAGGCCTCTACCACCCCCAACTCCAGCTCTATAAGTTGTCTTTCATCCTATAAAAAATAAAAAAAGAGAAGTTTTCGTCGCGTTTTCGATACGGAGGCGCCGCCACCACCTGTTCTTAATCTGGAGGGCTGATCTGGAGTCCGTCTTGGGCTCTAGAGAGGGGAAATCGTCGCCATCGTCATCATCAACCTTCTTCCCTCTCCAATTCCATGAAGCTCTTCGTCGTTCGTGAGTAATCTATTCGTAGGCTCACTGGACGGTGATGAGTAGGATGAGATCTATCATGTAATCGAGTTAGTATTGACGGGGATTGATCCCTAGTATCCACTATGTTCTGAGATTTGATGTTGCTACTACTTTGCCATGCTTAATGCTTGTCACTAGGGCCCGAGTGCCATGATTTGATATCTGAAATTATTATGTTGTCACCATTATATGTGTGTTTTAGATCCGATCTTGCAAGTTGTAGTTACCTACTATGTGTTATGATCCGGCAACCCCGGAGTGAAACTTTTGATGAAATTACAATTTCAACTGATTGTAGTTCCATGATCCAGTATCATCACATAGCCTATACCATGTCAACGCCTTATCCCTCAAAGATAAGGGAAAGACCTTCTTCTTGACTTCATCCTCGGGCAAACCTGCAAGCTTAAATAAACCACGAACTTCATCTACATTGATTAGATGCAAGTCTGGATGTGATGTTCCATCTCCTGTAAAAGGATTAGCCAGCAGTTTCTCAAGCATACCCGAAGGAAATTCAAAGCAAATATTTTCAGTAGGTGCAGCAGGTTGAGGAGCAACTCTTTGTGCGTCTGTTCGAGGTGAAGATACCCCGAACGAGCTCCTCAAAGGATTAGTTTCCATAGTGACAAGTGACAATAAATTTCAGCACACTATATAAATGTTTACTTACCAAATTCCACTTACCAAAGGCGCTTCACTCCCCGGAAACGGCGCCAGAAAAGATTCTTGATGACCAACAAGTATAGGGGATCAATTGTAGTCCTTTCTATAAGTAAGACCATTGAACCCAACGAGGAGCAGAAGGATCTGACAAGTGGTTTTCAGCAAGGTAGTATCTGCAAGCACTAAAATTATCGGTAACAAGTAGTTGTGTGGTGAGATGATTCGTAGCAAGTAGCAAGTAACAAAAGTAACAACGGTGAGATGATGCTAGTTTTCATCATGTTCATATGACTCGCATTCGTTACTTTGATAGTTTGATATGTGGGTGGACCGGCTCTTGGGTACTGCCCTTACTTGGACAAGCATCCGACTTATGATTAACCCCTCTCGCAAGCATCCGCAACTACGAAACAAGAATTAAGACAAAGTCTAACCATGACATTAAACTAGTGGATCCAAATCAGCCCCTTACGAAGCAACGCGTAAACTAGGGTTTAAGCTTCTGTCACTCTAGCAACCCATCATCTACTTACTACTTCCCAATGCCTTCCTCTAGGCCCAAATAATGGTGAAGTGTTATGTAGTTGACGTTCACATAACACCACTAGAGGAAAAACAACATACAACACATCAAAATATCGAACGAATACCAAATTCACATGACTACTTATAGCATGACTTATCCCATGTCCTCAGGAACAAAAGTAACTATTCACAAAGCATAATCATATTCATGACCAGAGAGGTAATGAGTAGCATCAAAGATCTGAACATAAACTCTTCCACCAAGTAATACAACTAGCATCAACTACAAAGAGTAATTAACACTACTAGCAACCTTACAAGTACCAATCGGAGTCGCGAGACGAAGATTGGTTACAAGAGATGAACTAGGGTTTGGAGATGAGATGGTGCTAATGAAGATGTTGATGGTGATGAGTCCCCTCCGATGAGAGGATTGTTGGTGATGACGATGGCGATGATTTCCCCCTCCGGGAGGGAAGTTTCCCCGGCAAGATCGTCCTGCCGGAGCTCTAGATTGGTTCTGCTCAAGTTCCGCCTCGTGGCGGCGGCGAATCCTCCGAAAAGCCTCCCCTTGAGTTTTTCCAAACCGAAACCCTTCTTGTAGCAAAAGGGGGAAGCCAGAGGGGCAAGTGGGAGCCCACAAGCCCCCTAGGCGCAGCCAGGGGGAGCCCCTAGCAAGTTTGTGGCCTCCTGCTGGCGCCCCTCCGGTACTTTTCCGGCCCAGTATTTTTTATAAATCCCAAAAAGAATCCTCGTTGATTTTCACAGATTTTGGAGTTGCGCAGAATAGGTATCTCAAACTTTCTCCTTTTTCAGCCCAGAATTCCAGCTACCGGCATTCTCCCTCTTCATGTAAACCTTGCAAAATAAGAGAGAAAAGGCATAAGTATTGTTCCTTGAAGTGAAATAACAACCCAAAAAGCAAAAAATATCAACATGAAAGCATGATGCGAAATGGACGTATCAAGAGCCTACTGAGCTTCGTAAACCATGACAAGCCGGCAGTCGCAGGTCCCTCGCGGGAATGCCGTGCGGCTTTGGCAGGGTCCACTGCTGGGCAGACGCAAGAATCCACGTGCGAGCTTCTTCATCTCTACTGCGCGGGAAGGGCTAAGTATACCAGTAGAAGTTTCCCTCTCGCCGATACTTGTGTTAGCACTCCCACGGGGTAACCTCTCCGGCAAATCCTTGTTGGCATCAAGAACTTCTGGGTTCTTTGCCGGTGAGCCAACAACGAGAACCAAGGGTTCTCTGTTGGATCCTAAAAGCCTTGCTCACATCGAGAACTTCCGGGTTTTGTACTGGCAAGCCAACATTGAGAACCAGAGAGTTGTCTGCTGAACCCCAAGGCCTTGCGAGCATCGAGAACTTCCGTGTTATCTGGCGGTGAGTCAGCATCGAGAACCATAGAGTTATGTGGTGAACCGTAAAGACTTACCGGCATTGAGAACTTCCAGGTTCTCTGCCAGTGAGCCAACATTGAGAACCACAGAGTTCTCGATTGAAACCTAAATCCTTGCCGGTGTTGAGAACTTCTAGGTTCTCTGCCGGTGAGCCACCATCGAGAACGCAGAGTTCTCTACTGGACCCTAAAATCCTTGATGGCATCACGAACTTCAGAGTTCTGTACCGGCAAGCCAGCATCGAGAACCACAGAGTTCTCAGCTGAACCCCAAGGCCATGCGACCGAGAACCACAGAGTTCTCTGCCCACAAGCCAACATCGAGAACCTTAGAGTTCTCCGTTGGAACCGAAAAGCCTTGCCAACATCGAGAACTTCCAGGTTCTCTATCGACAAGCCAGCATCGAGAACCATAAAGTTCTCTGGTGAACACCAAGGCCTTGCCAGCTTCGAGAACTTCCGGGTTCTCTGCTGTCAAGCGAGCATCAAGAACCACAAAGTTCTCTCCAAAACCCTAAGGCCTTAATGGTGTCGAGAACTTACGTGTTCTCTCACGGTGATCCAGCATCAAGAACCGCAGAGTTCTCTACTGAACCCTAAAGCCTTGCCGGCATCGAGAACTTCCAAGCTCTCTGCCTGTGAGCCAACATCAAGAACCACGAAGTTCTCTGCTAAACCCTAAAGCCTTGCCAACGTCGATAATTTCCGGGCTCTCTGCCGGCGAGCCACCATCGAGAACCACGGAGTTCTTTGTTGGACCCTAAAATCCTTTATGATATCGAGAACTTCCAGGTTCTCTACCGATGACCCAGCATCAAGAACCATAGAGTTGTCTACTGAACCCCAAGGCCTTGCGAGCATCGAGAACTTCCGAGTTTTGTGCCACCGAGCCAACATCAAGAACCACACAGTTCTTTGCTGAACCCTAAAGCCTTACCGGCGTCAAGAACTTCCAGGTTCTCTGTAGGCGATCTAGCATCAAGAACCATAGAGTTCTCTGCTGAACCCTAAAGCCTTGCCAGCATCGAGAACTTATGGGCTCTTTGCCAACGAGCCAGCGTCGAGAACCACAAAGTTCTTTCCTAAACCATGAAGCCTTGCTAGCGTCAAGAATTTTTGGGCTCTCTGCGGTGAGCCAGCATTTAGAAGCCTAAAGTTGTCTTGTGAACCCTGAAGCCTTGCCGGTGTCGAGATATTCAGGGTTCTTTGCTTGTGAGCCATCATCGAGAACCATAGAATTGTCTGCTGAACACTAAAGCCTTAATGACATCGAGAACTTCCGGGCTTTCTACTAGCGAGCCAGCATCAAGAAACACAAAGCTCTCTGCTGAACCCTAAAGCATTCCCAACATAGAGGACCTCATGGTTCTCTAATGGAATCAAGACAAAAATATACTGCTCCCAAGGCCCACTTCAGCATTAAGAACCCAAAGTTCTTTGCTCGAAGTGACTTGGGGTCTCATCGACAAGATCTTGTAGACGAGCTACCACCGTGACAGGAATATTTGTTGGCAAGCCACCGACTCCGGCTAGTGTGGAAGCAAGGAACAATAGAGGAACAGTCACGACAACAAACCTTTCTTCTCGTAGGCACAAGATCATGACCTTATTGGGGATTGCGAGTGAAGGCTGTTGGACCCTCTCCGACGTATCAGCAAATAAGGAAGATGAATACCGTGACAAGCTTGGTGGAATGATTTTCCTGAAGGCCGACATTGAGAACCTAGAGTTCTCTGCGAAGGTACCCGCATCAAGAACCCAGAGTTCTCTACCGAAAGCAGAAGATTTTTCTGCATTGAAAGTTTTCAAATTGTTTGTTGGGGGTGCGTCACCTTTAGCATCGAGATCTTTAAAGTTCTCTGCTAATAGGAGTTTAATAAGAAATATGTTGTTATCAAGACCCGTTCCAAAGTTTGGCCCCACCTTTGTTGGGGGGATGACCCCCGGGTACCCCAAAGACGGCGAGTCGGACGGGGTGCCTACCCGCCTGGGCCGGCTGCTCCGATTCCCACCCATGGTCGGCTGCTCCGACCAGCCGGCTGTGCCAGCCAGCCGGCTGCCCGGAGTCAACGACAACGTCCCATCAGACACGTGCGGTTGAGACGGCCAGCGTCATGCAGCTCCATCTACAGTGTAACTTGTCCCCTAGGTGCTGGTTTATAAAGCACCACAGGGGACAAGCACAACCTAGCTCTCAAGCTACGTTTACCTTGGCATGTAAGCTACCCACTGTAGCTTACATCCCAAGCATCTTGACATGTAAGCTACCCACTATAGCTTACATGTCAAGCCACCCATTCCATGCCTATATAAGATGCTCACTATGTACCCTCCCAGTGACAGACGTTCTCTCATCCCCACACCCTCTCACACTCACGTATGAGACAAGAAGCCGATGGCTCTACTCTCCAATATAGCTCCAGGAGCAATTCTGTATTACACATACACCTCATATATAGACATGCAGGAGTAGGGGTATTATCTCTCCCGAGAGCTCCGAACCTGGGTAAACCACCGCGTGCTCTTACCCTATCCCGTCCCAGATCTCCACGACAGCCTTGCTCTCACCACTTCAAGCCATCCCATGGCATCTGCCATGACGGGGTACCCCCTATGAGAAAACGACGACAGTTGGCGCCCACCGTGGGGCCAGCTGCTGGAACCGCGGTCTGGGCGGGACCGTCTTTGTCATCACCACCGCGATGTCGCCACCGTCTCTACGACGGTGCTCGCAGGCTCGACATGAACACACCCCCTGGGAAAATGTGCGCGCCGCCGCATCCTTCGTGATAGTTTAATCACCACCGTCGTTGTGTCGTATGCGCCTTAATCACCGCCTCGTTGCAGTGGTGCGATGCCGGCCTCCGCGCGGCTGCAGCCTTCGCGCTCCCAACGCGTTGTTCCCGTGCGTGCCTTCTCTGTGTTTTCTGTTGCTCCGTCCTACACCTACGTCTGCATGTGACATAGCCATTCTCACTGCACCAGCTGGGCACACCAGTTGGCCGCCGCCTCACCCTTGCCGTGCCCGGGCCTCTGCACCACCTTGCGGCCTCCCGCTCCCGCGCTGGCTGCCGCCCTCCACCAGCCTCCGCCTACCAGCTCCGCCCCCGTGCCTACGCCGTGCGGTCGGCCCACCGCCTGCCGGCTCTCGTGCCCCTCGGCCGTGTCCACGCGCTGGCTTTGCCCGCTCCCGCATCCTGCACCGCCCGTCTCCTGCGCGCTCGGGCCTCCGCGTTGCCTCATCGCCTCTCCCTTTGCGCGCCTGCTTCGAGCTGGCCGCGCACCCGTGCACCGGCTTGACCTCGCCTCTCGCCCAGCCACCTGTCGTCTCGGCCGGCTCCCCTCTGCACGCGCCGGCCGGTTCCCCGCGTTGCTCTCGTAGCCTTCGTGCGGTCGGCTGGGGAATATAGAAAACATGGGGGATGGGAGTGGTTGAATAAATGCCTGGGTCGCCTGTCTACTTCGATACCGGGCCGACTCCGGTCGCGTGTCAACTTCGACACCGGATCGACTCCGGTCACCCTTCTACTTCAACACCTGGCCGACTCCGGTTGGCCAGCATACCAGCCGACCGCCAGAGACTCGGCGGCTACACCTAGCGGGTGCACCGGCACCTTCCATTGGCAGAAAGCCGCGCTGGTCGTCATCGATAACAACCGCTTCTACAACCGCCTCGCCGACTCCAGAAAAGCAATGTGAGCTCTTCATCTCCGTATTTCTACACCGCACACAAAAAAGGGTACCCCGAGCGACCCTTGGGGGCCATACCCATATTTGTTTCAGCTACTTTACTGTTCACCCCGAAACTAGCTAGTCTCGGCCCGGGGTTTGCCGCTTGGCCCTATACGTTCGTTCCCACGGGATAGCTTAGTAGCGTCAACAGTATCGAAGGCCCACTCTTTGTCTTAGCTACAGACCGCACCGCGGCTGTCGGGCTAGCAACGGAAAAAGCTGGAGGTTACCACACGCGAAAAACGTCCAGGGAGAAAACGGCTTGGGCGACACAGTCGTTTCATTTGTGAGCATCTTCTCGGTCCAGTCTGCTTCCGCGGCCCACTCTTTGCCTCAGCTACAAACCGGCTCCTAGCTGTCCAGCTGGCAAGAGCAAAAGCTAACGAGCGGATAAACATGAAAAAGACTAAAGGTGGCTTGAATGAAACCGAGTAGGCACCCTCTGCATAAACTGGCACTCCCAAAACCTAATATTTGACATGTCTACATCGACTAACCTTGTCTTTTGCATGATCATATTTTTGGGAACCTCCCATCACCCTGCTGGTTGGAGCCTAGCCGGCTGGGGCATTAACGACTGCTAGCTACTCCTATCCGGCTAGAGCCTTGCCGGCTGCGGCCCGTAGCCGACCGACATCGGCAACATTTGCTACAACAAAAGAAAGAAGCCTCAGCAAGACTCTCCGAGTCACCCGGAGGCTCAGAGGCTACACCCACAGGGTGCGCTTGTGCGCCCCCACTGGAACCAACTAGCCGGCAAACTCCGTGTCCACACCCGGCACGGCCCCGCACGCACCAGCCGGCGTACTCTGCGTTCATTTCTGGCAGGGCCCCGCGCCCACCAGCCGCCGGACTCTACATCCGGACCTGACAGGGCTTCGTGCCCACCAGCCGACAGACCCTACGTGAACTCCCGGGAGGGCCCCATGCCCATCAGTCGACGGACCCTGCGTCCGTGCCCGACATCCTAGACGCAACTGTCTGCTTCAGCAACAACAAAGATCCTCCGCCTGACTCTTCGAGTCACCGGAGGCTCGGAGGCTACACCCAGCGGGTCCGCTGGCGTGCCCCCACTAGAAGCAAGCCACGCCGTCCCCAGCCTGCAATCGACCGTCATCGACCACTTCTGCAACGACAACGACTGCGAAAATCTTCCGTCCGGCTCTTCGAGTCTGTCGACAATGCTAGGTTGACACCTATGGGAATCAAAATGATACCCTTGTGATCGTAGGGTGGGAAAAGACAATGTCAAGAGCAGAGCTAACGATCAACACCCGTCAAGCCTTTTTACCCAGGTTCGTGTCGCTTACGCGTAATACCCTACATCCTGCTCGTCTGCTCGTATTAAGCGTTTCGTTGTTCGTTACAGTGGCTGATGATAACCGTCTTCTTGGCCAATCTCCAAAAAGTATAACCCCTTGTGAATGAGCTAAGGGCCTCCTTTTATAGGCAAATGGGCCACCTACAGTGCTTGATTGTAGGTTCATGAGAAGTTACAGTGAACCTAGAGCGGTGCATTTCCATCTACCGCCGTCAGGTGCATTAAATGCACGTCTTGTCCTTGTGCGCAACATGTTGGTGAAGACATGTGTCCAGGTGTTTCGACACCTGGACGCCGCGCTTTCGCATGCGGAATGCGCTGGAACTTGGGGGGGCAGTGGCACTATGGCAAGGGCGGTCGCCCTCTGGTGCCTAGCCTCGTCATCCCGGCAAGGGAGCTTGCCGGGGCCTTGGATCTTCCCCCCGGCAAGGAAGATTGCCGGGGGCTTCAGTTGCCTTCCCAGTGAGGGAGGCTCGCCGAGGTCTTGTGCTTGGTGCGTTCATCATGTCCACTAAACGGGCGTGGCCTTGGATATCTTCCCGGCAAGGCAGGCTTGCCGGGGCCTTGGTAATCTTGGGGGTGAATCTTATCTGGATCCCGCCATACCCTGCCTTCAGGGGCTCTTCGCGCCCGTGCACCAGTCTGGGGCACTAGGTACCCCAGTCTTTAGTGCACCGACAGGAGCCCCCGGGCGTGGGCCACACACGCTTGCGGAGCACTGTTCGGCCAGGCCCAAAGAGGTGCACGATCCTTCATGGCTGGATCTGCTCGCGGTTGCGTTTCCCCACGCTGCGCACCGGATGCGCGAAGTGGGAGGTCGTGTGCGGAGTGGCCTCTCCGCCTCCTGAAACGCCTCTGCCACGCGTGTCGCATGAGCAGCTATGGAGGGACAGGTGGCAGGCGTGGCCTTGAAAGTCGCAGTAGTGGCTGGGCCCGCCCGTGCATGCATTGGTGCGGCAGGGCGGCTCTCTTTGCACCCGTGAGCTCGAGCGATTGGTCGAGGAGGGTGGTGGCTTCTAGAGTAAGGGAGGCTAGCCCCCACGCCCCGTCTTATAAATTGGGAGGGTTTGCGAGGGGTTTTGCTCACCCAACTCCTCGTAGATCCACCAACTCCTCGGCCTTGGTCTTCAAGATCTTCTTGTGTTTGTTGGTGGCACTTGCCCCTAACCATGGTTAGGGCATGGGGTCGGCCACCGTCGGCCGTGAGGGCGGCGAGGGGATCCCGTTCGGATCATGCCACAGCTTCTGGGGGCGCCGCGGGGGAAGATGGCCCGAGCGCTTGTGGCGAAGGAAGGACCAGGGGCCGCGTCTGTCGTGGAGGCTGATGCCGAGGGAGGCGGGGCACTACTCCAACGCCTCCGCCTTCCCCGGGGTTGCTCCTCACGCGGCACACATTGGGAGGAACCCGATGGAGTTCCTCGTTCAGTTATGAGGAGCTATCAGGTCCCGCTTCCGACTCCTTGGTGTCTTTGTCGAGGCAACGGAAGGAGATGTGGTCCCGACCCTGTGGCTCCGCATGCATGTCTATGGCAATGGCGCCGTGCCAGTGGTCGCGGAGCGCACTGGGCCTCAGACTCTATTCCTCGGCCGCGGGTGGAAAAGCCTCGCCCGCGCCCATAGCCTCTGGGATAGGCACGTTCTCCGCTTCAAGAATATGGCAGGTAACGTGTTCTCCGTCAAGCTATATAGGAGCTCAGGTGCGCGTCTCGCTTCTGTGAAGAAAGCTCGAGCGAGACTGAAAGCCCTTCCTCGCATGGGCGTAGTGAGGAAGGGACGGACGATGACGACAACAGAAGCGGGTCAGGCCCCCTGCAGACATTGTCTGCATGAGGGGGGCTGCCCTTGGGCTAACCGCGGGTCGTACCATCGCCGCCGGTCTGCCGCTCGCCCTTTCCCGCGCCGGACCAACCGATGTAGCCTCATCTTCCCGTCAGCGCCCGGACTCATGCTCCTCCATCTCTTCGGGCTTCGTTCTCCTCCGCACAATGCTGGTCCCGGAGGAACCAACCTGGATCGCGCGGGGGGGGGGGGGGCTCTTCCCATCTTCCTGAACTCCAGCTCGGCAAGTGCAGTTCCTCGCCAAGGGGAATAGTTCTAGGTTAGAGTAGATCACATCATCCATGTAATATGCTCGAGAATATCCCAAACAAATGAGCGAAAAGATTGTTTTCCCCCTTTTTTCCGATTCTGTTCTTTGTATGATTCGCCTTTGCATAATCTAGGAGCTTGCCGGCGACTACCGGCAAGGCTCCTTGCCGCGTTCAGCGCAACCATGGAAATCGCCAAGCGCAGCTTGAGACGAAATCGGGTGCTACCTAGCCGCTAGCTATGTTGATCAGGTTTGCAATTGTTTGAAGGCGCTCTATCGCTGTTCAGGTCGTTTGAACGAGTTCGAAACAAAGAAAAGGTTTACTGAACTTTGGGAAGGTCCCAGTATGCACAAACTGCACACACAAAGGTTGGAAACTTCCAAAGGGAAAGAACGGAGAATCTATCTACCTAAGATCTGAATTTTCAACTTAAATACTTATATGTCCACACCGTGGTTGCGAGGTGCTTGAATCGTTTGCCGGGGGGTCGGAGCCCTCGGTAAGCAGGAAATCACCGACCCTGGCAATCTCTTCTCCGGCAAAGGCTTCTTGCGGACCGTCTGTGACCATCGCTTAGAGGAAGAGCCAGCCAGGGCATAACCCCTTTGCTTCTCTCTTGTTAGGTCATGCTTGCGGAGCCCCCAAGCGCGTCCTTGGGCGGCGATGTGACGCTCTCAGGGGCGCGACACTCGCGCTGGAGTGCATGCCGGGGCTTCGGGACCATGTGGCACATCCTCAACGACTGTGCATCGCTCCGCGGAGGTGCGTCCGCCGGAGTATGCATCGAGGCCTCTGTGAAGCGCCCGGGTGCGCCTTCGACAGCTGCGCGTCGGCCCTAAGCGACACATCAGCCCGTCGGCGCTGCCCTTGGAGTCTCCGCATCCCTGCCACGCACGCGCATGTAGCAGCCTGCTCGCGTAGGCCTTGGGAAGCCATAGCAGAACAGAGCGTCCGCCGCGGTACCCCATTTTCGGGGGAACGCGGCTTAGCGCCCAAACTTCAAAGAATTCGGTGCCGAGCATGCTCTAATTCACGCCCAACTCCGCCGCTCCCTACCCGGCGCGCCAAAGATGTCGGTGATGCTAGGTCGACACCTATGGGAATCAAAGCGATACCCTAGTGATCGGGGAAAGACAACGTCAAGAGCAGAGCTAATGATCAACACCCGACAAGCCTTTTTACCCAGGTTCGGACCGCTTATGCATAAAACCCTACGTCCTGCTCGTCTGATTGTATTAAGCGTTTCGTTGTTCGTTACAGTGACTGATGATAACCGTCTTCTTGTCCAATCTCCAAAAAGTCTAACCCCTTGTGAAAGAGCTAAGGGCCTCCTTTTATAGGAAAAGGGATCACCTACCGTGCTCGATGGTAGGTTCACGAGAAGTTAAAGTGAACCTAGTGCGGTGCTTATCCATCTACTGCTGTCAGGTGCATTAAATGCACGTCTTGTCCTTGTGAGCAACATGCTGGTGAAGACATGTGTCTAGGTGTTTCGACACCTGGACGCCGCGCTGTCGCATGCGGAATGCACTGGAACTTGGGGGGCGGTGGCACTGTGGCAAGGGCGGTCACCCTCTAGTGCCTAGCCTCGTCATCCCGGCAAGGGAGCTTGTCGGGGCCTTGGATCTTCCCCCTGACAAGGAAGCTTGTCGGGGGCTTCTTTTGTCTCCCTGGCGAGGAAGGCTTGCTGAGGTCTTGTGCTTGGTGAGTTCATCACGTCCACTAAATGGGCGTGGCCTTGGATATCTTCCCGGCAAGGCAGGCTTGCCCGGGCCTTGGTAATATTGGGGGTGCATCTTATTTGGATCCCGCCATGCCCTACCATGAGGGGCTCTTCACGCACGTGCACAAGTCTAGGGCACTAGGGACCCGAGTCTTCAATGCACCGATAGAGTCACCCGGAGGCTCGGAGGGATGACCCCCGGGTACCCCAAAGACGGCGAGTCGGATGGGGTGCCTACCCGCGTGGGCCGGCTGCTCCAATTCCCACCCACGACCGGTTGCTCCGACTAGTCGGCTCTGCCAGCGAGCCGGCTGCCCGGAGTCAATGAGGACGTCCCATCGGACACGCGCGGTTGAGATGGCCAGCGTCATGCAACTCGATCTCCAGTGTAACTTCTCCCCTGGGTGCTGGTTTATAAAGCGCCCCAAGGGTCAAGCACAACCTAGCTCTCAAGCTACGTTGAACTTGGCATGTACGCTACCAACTGTAGCTTACATCCCAAGCAGCTTGACATGTAAGCTACCCATTATAGCTTACATGTCAAGCCACCCATTCCATGCCTATATAAGAGGCTCACCTTGTGCCCTCTCAGTGACAACCATTCTCTCATCTTGGTAACCCACAAGTATAGGGGATCGCAACAGTTTTCGAGGGTAGAGTATTCAACCCAAATTGGTTGATTCGACACAAGGGGAAGCCAAAGAATATTCTCCAGTATGAGCAGTTGAGTTGTCAATTCAACCACACCTGAAAGACTTAGTATATGCATCAAAGTATCAGTAGCAAAGTGGTGTGATAGCAACAGTAGCAACGGTAGTAGTAGCAGCAGTGCCAGCAGTAGCGACAGAGTAACAGTAGCAGCACTGACAACAGTAGCGACAAAGTAACAGTAGCAGCAGTGGCAACAGTAGCGACAAAGTAACATAGCAGGGACTAGTACGAAAAACTCGTAGGCATTGGATCAGTGAGGGATATTTATGTCGGATGACATTCATCATGCAACAGTTATAACATCGGGAGATATGTAACTAGCTCGAGTTCGTCAATGTAATGTAGGTATGTATTCCGTATGTATCATACGTGCTTAGGGAAAAGAACTTGCATGACATCTATTCTCCATCCCTCCCGTGGCAGCGGGGTCCTAATGGAAACTACGGGATATTAAGCTTGTCCTTTTAATAGAGAACCGGAACAAAGCATTAGCACTTAGTGAATACATCAACTCCTCATACTATGGTCATCTCCGGGAGTGGTTCCGGCTATTGTCACTTCGGGGTTGCCGGGTCATAACACATAGTAGGTGACTACAACTTGCAAGATAGGATCAAGAACACACATATATTGACGAGAACATAATAGGTTCATATCTGAAATCATGGCACTCGGGCCCTAGTGACAAGCATTAAGCATGGCAAAGTAGTAGCAACATCAATCTCAGAACATAGTAGATACTAGGGATCAATCCCCATCAAAACTAACTCGATTAGATGATAGATCTCATCCAAATCATCACCGTCCAGCAAGCCTACGATGAGATTACTCACGAACGATGAAGAGCATCATGGAATTGGCAATGAAGGAAGGCTGGTGATGACGATGGCGACGATCTCCCCTCTCCGGACCCCGGAACGGACTCTAGATCTGCCCTCGAGAGGAAGAACAGGTGGTGGCGGCACCTCCGTATTGTAAAACGCGATGAACTCTTCTCCCCTGATTTTTTTTCCGGACGAAAGGGACTAAATAGAGTTGGAGTTGGAGGCAGCGGAGCCCTGAGGGCCCCACAAGCCTGCTAGGCACAGCCAGGGGGGGCCCGCACCTCCTGGGCTTGTGGGCTCCTTGCTCCACTCCTCTGGTTGATTCTTGCGCCAGTATTTTTTATATATTCCACGAAAAATCCTCGTAAATTTCTAGGTCATTTCGAGAACTTTTATTTCTGCGCAAAAACAACACGATGGCAATTCTGTTGAAAACAACGTTAGTCCGGGTTAGTTCCATTCAAATCATGCAAATTAGAGTCCAAAACAAGGGCAAAAGAGTTTAGAAAAGTAGATCCGATGGAGACGTATCAACTCCCCCAAGCTTAAAGCCTTGCTTGTACTCAAGCAATTCAGTTGAGAAACTGAAAGAGACAAAAGAAAAACTTTTACGAACTCTGTTTGATCTTGTTGCTGTAATTATGTCTATCTCATATTCAGATTTTTAGCAAGATCGTAAGCTAACCACATAAGCAATGACATTTAGGTCTCATGGTGTACTTATATCAATGGCATAATCAACTAGCGAGCAATAATTGTAAGTTTCAAACGTCAACACTTCAATCAAAACAATCATGAAGTAATATGAACAGATGGTATCTCGCTAGCTCTTTCTGAGACCAGAAAACATAAATGCAGAGCACCTTCAAAGACCAAGGTCTGACTGAACATTGTAATTCATGGCAAAGAAGATCCAGTCAAAGTCATACACAATAACAGTTAAAAGCAAAGCATAAAAATGACAGAGGTGCTCTCTAATTGGTGGCTTTTGTAAGAAGAGGATGACTCAACAGAAACATAAATAGATAGGCCCTCCGCAGAGGGAAGCATTGATTTGCAGAGGTCCCAGATCTCAAGCTTTGAAGGTAGAGATAAATAATTTTGGGTGGCATGCTTTCATTGTCAACGCGATGACCAAGAGTTTTCACCATCTTCCATGCTACACATACTATAGGCGGTTCCCAAACCAAAAAGTAAAGTTTAGACTCCCCCACCACCGATCAATCACACTCCACGACTAGCCGAATACTCGGGTGCCGTCCATACCAACAACAATCCAGGGGGAGTTTTGTTTGCAATTATCTTTTCGATTTGAGCATGGAACTGGGCATTCCAATTACCGGCCCCTTTCTCGTGAGTGATAGTGAATAAACACATATCGAGGATAACACGCCTAGCATGGAAGATACTGATCGCCCCTTGTCACCACATGAGCTGTTCGGGCTTGCAAAACAGATTATTTCTTGAAGGTTTAGAGAGTGGCACATGCAAATTTACTTGGAACGATAGATAGATACCGCATATAGGTAGGTATGGTGGACTCATATGGAACAACTTTGGGTTTATGGAAGTGGATGCACAAGCAGTATTCCTACTTAGTGACCAACTAGAGAGCGACAACAGTCATCAAAATGCATTGAAATTAACCAACATTGAGTGCAAGCATGAGTAGGACATAAATCACCATGAACATGAATATCATAGAGGATATGTTGATTTTGTTTCAACTACATGCATGAACATGTGCCAAGTCAAGCCACTTGAATCATTCAAAGGAGGATACCATCCTATCATACTACATCATAATCATCATGAAATTCATGTTGGCATCCAAGACAAACCATTATAAGCTCCTAGCTAATTAAGCATGGCATCAGAAACTATGATCTCTAAGTTGTCATTGCCAACATGTTTCTCTCACAACAAAGCTGAATCAAGAACAATGAGCTAGTCATATTTACAAAAACAAAATACATCGAGTTCATACCAGCTTTTCCAGGCTCACTCACTTCATCATATATCGTCATTATTGCCTTGCACTTGCATGACCGAATGATGTGAACAATAATAAGAGTGTTTGTGCATTGGACTACGCTGGAATCTGCAAGCAAACACAAAGGAGAAGACAAAGTAATATGGCTCTTTGACAGATAAACAGATATGCATGCGAGAGCCACTAAACATTGTAACCACGGTCTTCTACTTTGACCGAAAGAAAAAGAAAACTATTTACATGGGAAAGCTCCCAACAAGCAAAATAAGAACATGAAATATTTTTGGGTTTTCTCAAACTAAACAAAGACACAAGAAGAAAGCAAGAAAAAAAATAAACTAGCATGGATGATATAGTGGCAAGGTGTGAACATCGACTATCAAAGTGAATGCGTGAGCATGAATATAAACTCGGCGAGAAGCACGTACTCCCCCAAGCTTAGGCTTTTGGCCTAAGTTGGTATACTCCCAAGGCTGGTCCGGGCGATATCCAAAATCATAATGGGGGTTGTACGGGAGCGGGGCAACTACCGCCTGAATAGCTGCCTCACGGAGGCGAGCAGCCTTTGCCTCCCTCTCATACTCCTCTGCCTCTCCTCTGGTTATGTAATATCTCCGTTTTACCTGAAAGTCAAAGAAGGCAGGAGTAGGAAGGGTATCTGGAGAACTATTATTTTTGGGACACTTTTCTACGGGGCGTAAAAAGCGGAAAACAAGAGAAACTAAAGCTAAATCTATCATTTTTCTTCTAAGCAATCTAAGGTACTGGTTTGGAACAGAGGGTTGTGACTCCTAGATTCATCTATCTCATGGTCATCAAGAGAAATCGGTCAATGAGGTTGATCAAGTCTCCTTGACAAATTTTTTGAATCGCAAAAAACGGAGAATTTTCAAATAGTCACTAGGTTACCTCAAAGAGGATGTGCATATCCCCAACAAGAAAATCATACTTCATCTAGAAGTAGGTATAGGGCATTCGAAGCTCCCAATAAGAATCGTTGAAGTTTTTTTAATAACATTGATGCAATGCGCTCGATATTGTTTCTTCGGAAAGTGCACCGTATGCTCAATACCATTGACATGGAAAGTGACATTTCCTTTGTTGCAATCAATAACAGCCCCTGCAGTGTTTAAAAAGGGTCTTCCAAGGATGACCGCCATGGCATCGTCATCGGGAATATCCAGAATAACAAAGTCTGTTAAGATAGTAACGTTAGCAACCACAACAGGCACATCCTCGCAAATGCCGATAGGGAAAGCAGTTGATTTATCGGCCATTTGCAAGGAGATTTCAGTGGGTGTCAACTTCTCCAATTCAAGTCTACGATAAAGTGAGAGAGGCATAACACTAACACTAGCTCCAAGATCGCATAAAGCAGTTCTAACGTAGTTGCCTTTAATGGAGCAAGGTATAGTGGGCACTCTGGGATCACCTAGTTTCTTAGGAGTTCCACCCTTGAAGGTATAATTAGCGAGCATGGTGGAAATCTCAACCTCAGGTATCCTCCTCTTATTAGTCACAATATCCTTCATGTACTTAGCATACAGAGACATTTTGAGCATATCTCTCAAACGCATTTGCAGTAAGACAGGTCTAATCATTTCAACAAATCGCTCAAAATCCTCATCATCCTTTTTCTTGGATGGTTTGGGAGGAAAGGGCATGGGTTTCTGAACCCATGGTTTCCTTTCTTTACCATGCTTCCTAGCAGTGAAGTCGTTCTTGTCGTATCTCCTATTCTTAGGTTGTGGGTTATCAAGATCAACTGGTTCAATCTCCACATCCTTATCATTGCTAGGTTGAGCATCAACATGAACATCACTATTGATATTATCATTAGGCTCGTGTTCATCACCAGATTGTGTTTCGGCATTAGAAACAGAGACATCGTTTGGATTCTCGGGTGTAATAGCAACAGGGTTGCTAGCATGCAAGTTCCTATCTTCTTTCTTTTTCTTTCTAGCATGACTAGGTGCATCAGTGCTAACTCCTTGAGAATCTTGTTCAATTCTCTTAGGATGACCCTCAGGATACAAAGGTTCTTGGGTCATTCTACCGCCTTTAGGGACGACTCTAATAGAATTTTCATTCAACTCATTGAGCAAGTCATTTTGAGCTTTAAGTACTTGTTCTACCTGAGTGGTGACCATAGAGGCATGTTTACTCAAAAGCTTAAGGTCATTGACATTTCTATCCACACAAGCACTTAAGTGACAAAGCATACGAGCATTATGTTCCAATTCTCTGCTAACATAATCATTGAAACTCTGTTGTTTGGCAAAAAGTTATCAAATTCATCTAACCATAAGCTAGCAGGTTTATCAAAAGGAATATCGCTCTCATTGAATCTACGAAGAGATGTACCTCTACTACCAGTGTCGGGTTATCAAGACCATGGATCTCTTCGATAGGTGGTAGATTTTTGACATCTTTAGATTTAATGCCTTTCTCTTTCATAGATTTCTTAGCTTCTTGCATATCTTCAGGACTGAGGAATATAATACCTCTTTTCTTTGGAGTTGGCTTCGGAGGTGGTTCGGGAATAGTCCAAGCATTCTCATTGCACAAGATATTATTCAATAGAATCTCAGCTTGTTCCACAGTTTGTTCCCTGAAAACACAACCAGCACAACTATCTAGGTGGTCCCTAGAAGTATCGGTTAATCCATAATAGAAGATATCAAGTATTTCATTTTTCTCAAGAGAGTGATCAGGCAAAGCATTCAGCAGCTGGACAAGCCTGCGCCAAGCTTGTGGGAGACTCTCTTCTTCAACTTGCACAAAGTTATATATTTCCCGCAAGGCAACTTGTTTCTTATGGGTACCAAAATATTTCTTAGAGAAGTAGTAGATCATATCCTGGGGACTACGCACACAACCAGGAGCAATAGAAGTGAACCAAGTCTTAGCATCATCCTTTAGCGAGAAAGGAAACAACTTAAGGATATAGTAGTGGCGGGTCTTTTCCTCACTCGTGAATAGGGTGGCTATATCGTGCAGCTTAGTAAGATGTGCTACAACCGTTTCAGACTCATAACCATGAAAAGGGTCAGATTCGACCAAAGTGATTAACTCACGATCGATAGAGAATTCATAATCCTTATCGGTCACAAAGATAGGTGAAGTAGCAAACTTCGGATCATATTTCATCCTGGCGTTCAAAGATTTTTCTTTCCACTTGCGTAGTAAGTTCTCAACATCATAGCTATCCTTACAAGCAAGAAAGTCCTCAGCTATCTCTCCCTCCATAACATAACCCTCAGGTATATCAGGCAATTCATATCTAGGAGAGCTAGTTCTAACAGGTGGAATAGCAGGTTCTACTTCAACATTTTCAGCAGTCTTAGAAGTATCATCAAATTCAGCAGCAACTCTAGAAATTTGTGCATCAAGGAATGCACCTAGTGGCAAAGAAGTATCAAGCATAGCATCATCACAAGCATCATGGATAGCAGAGGTAGCATCATCAAGCATAGGCGACACATCAAAATTTCTAGCAGGAGGTGGTGTCGCAAACTTACTCATAACTGAAGGTGAATCAAGTGTAGAGCTAGATGGCAGTTCCTTACCTGTCCTCGCAGTTGAGGGCAAGACTTTAGTTTTTGGATCTCTCGGATTCCTCATAGTGATCAGCAGACGTAAATCCCAAGTGACTCAGAAAATATAGCTATGCCTTCCCGGCAACGGTGCCAAAAAATAGTCTTTATAACCCACAAGTATAGGGGATCGCAACAGTTTTCGAGGGTAGAGTATTCAACCCAAATTTGTTGATTCGACACAAGGGGAAGCCAAAGAATATTCTCGAGTATTAGAAGTTGAGTTGTCAATTCAACCACACCTAAAAGACTTATTATCTGCAGCAAAGTATCAGTAGCAAAGTGGTGTGATAGCAACAGTAGCAACGGTAATAGTAATGGCAGTGACAGTAGTAGCGACAAAGTAACAGTAGTAGCAGTGAGAGCAGTAACGACAAAGTAACAGTAGCAGCAGTGACAGCCGTAGCGACAAAGTAACGTAGCAGGGGCCAGTAGGAAAAACTCGTAGGCATTGGATCAGTGAAGGATAATTATGTCGGATGACATTCATCATGCAACAATTATAACATGGGGAGATATGTAACTAGCTCCAGTTCATCAATGTAATGTAGGCATGTATTTTGTATGTAGTCATACGTGCTTAGGGAAAAGAACTTGCATGACATCTATTGTCCATCCCTCCCGTGGCAGCGGGGACCTAATGGAAACTACGGGATATTAAGGTTCTCCTTTTAATGGAGAACCGGAACAAAGCATTAGCACTTAGTGAATACATGAACTCCTCATACTATGGTCATCTCCGGGAGTGGTTCCGGCTATTGTCACTCTGGGGTTGTCGGGTCATAACACATAGTAGGTGACTAAAACTTGCAAGATAGGATCAAGAACACACATATATTGACGAGAACATAATAGGTTCAGATTTGAAATCATGGCACTCGGGCCCTAGTGACAAGCATTAAGCATGGCAAAGTAGTAGCAACATCAATCTCAGAGCATAGTGGATACTAGGGATCAATCCCCATCAAAACTAACTCGATTACATGATAGATCTCATCCAACCCATCACCGTCCAGCAAGCCTATGATGGAATTACTCACGAACGGTGAAGAGCATCATGGAATTGGCGATGAAGGAAGGTTGGTGATGACGATGGCAACGATCTCCCCTCTCCAGAGCCCAGAACGGACTTCAGATCTGCCCTCGAGAGGAAGAACAGGTGGTGGCGGCGCCTCTGTATCATAAAACGCGATGAACTCTTCTCCCCTGATTTTTTCCAGACGAAAGGGACTGAATAGAGCTGGAGTTGGAGGCGGCGGAGCCCCGAGGGCCCTACAAGCTTGCTAGGCGCGACCAGGGGGGCCCGCGCCTCCTGGGCTTGTGGGCTCCTTGCTCCACTCCTCCGGTTGCTTCTTGAGCCATTATTTTTTATCTATTCCACAAAAAATCCTCGTAAGTTTCCACGTCATTCCGAGAACTTTTATTTCTGCGTGAAAACAACACCATGGCAATTCTGCTGAAAACAGCATTAGTCCGGGTTAGTTCCATTGAAATCATGCAAATTACAGTCCAAAACAAAGGCAAAAGAGTTTGGAAAAGTAGTTACGATGGAGACGTATCACATCCCCACACCCTCTCACAGTCACGTATGAGAGAAGAAGCCCAGGGCTCTCTTCTCGAATACAGCTCTAGGAGCAATTCTGTACTACACATACACCTCATGTGTAGACATGCATGAGTAGGGGTATTATCTCTCCGGAGAGCCCCGAACCTGGGTAAACCACCGCATGCTATTACCCTATCATGTCCCGGATCTCCACAACAGCCTTGCTCTCACAACTTTAAGCCATCCCATGGCATCTTCCATGATGGGGTGCCCCCTATGAGAAAATGACGACAACCTTCAACATCGAGGTCTTTCGAGTTCTCTGTTGTAGGCGGTCCCGCGGGGTCTTGGCGGTGTAGTGAGAATTAGGGCCTCACAAACCTTGTTGGATTGATTTAAGAGGTGTCTAGAGGGTGGGGGTGAATAGACTACTTGCATAAATTAAAATCCTAACCTTTTGCCAATTTTAATGGTTGGCGGATTTTAGCAATTCTAACAAGTCTAGTGCACCCTACACATGCTAGTCAACAAATATGGTAACGGAAAGTAAGGACATTGCACATGTAAGTAAGGAGTAGAGATTAGGAAGATCATACGCAAAGATGAACACGACAATTTTTGGCGTGGTTCCGATGGGTGGTGCTATCATACGTCCATGTTAGTGGAAACTTCAACTCACGGAGCGTAACGGCTACGAGAGTCCACAGCGGGCTCCACCCAGAAGGGGTCCACGAAGAAGCGGCCTTGTTTATTCCACCATGGCTTACGTCCGCACAGGACTAGCCTCACTCACGGTAGATCTTCATGAAGTAGGCGATTTCCTTTCCCGTATAAAATTCTTGGTTCAACTCCAAAACACGAAGTAGGAGGCTCCCAAGAAACACCTAACCAACCTAGGAGGCACCAACTTCCAAAAGGTAATAGATGCGGTAGAACGATGAACTCGTTGCTCTTGTGCTTCAAAAGATAGTTGCTACTTGGTACTATTTTTATCCCCGAAGAGGAGAGGGTGATGTAGCACAATAGTGTAAGTATTTCCTTCCATTAAGAAACCAAGGTTATCAATCCAGTAGGAGGACCAAGCAACACCGACACCTGCACGCACAATGCAAACCTTCGCACCCAACACAAACTAGAGGTTGTCAATCTCTCGGCGGTCAAGAAGCGAGATTAAATGATGTATGATAGATTGATAAATAAATAAAAGATAAAAAATGTTGAAAGTATTTTTGGTTTTTTTGTATAAGTAAACGAGATTGATCTTATAATAAAAGTAGACACGGGGGCCATGGGATTCACTAGTGGCATCTCTCTCAAGAAAATAGCATACGGTGGGTAAACAAATTACTGTTGTGTAACTGATAGAAAATCAAATAATTATGACGCTATCCAAGGCAACAATCATGATATAGGCATCACATCCAAATCAAGTAGACCGACTCCTGCCTACATATACTACTCTTATTTCACACATCGACCGGTATCCAACATGCATCTAGTGTATTAAGTTTATAAGAATGAAGTAATGCATTAAGAAAGATAACATGATGTAGTCAAGACAAAAGCATATAAGAATTCATCCCAACTTGTTATCCTTAATGGCAACAACACATGCGTAGAAACTCCCCTTTTGTCACTAGGACTGAACACCGCAAGATCGAAACCATTACAGAGCACCTCTTCCCTTTGCAAGAAGATCTAATCTAGTTGGCCAAACCAAATCAAAACTTCGGAGAAGAAATACAAGGCTATACTAAATCATGCATAAAAGAGATCAGCAAAGAACTCAAATAAAACAAGGATAGATCTGATCATAAACTCACAAATCATCGGATCCCAACGAACACACCGCACAAACTCCTTACATCAAATGGATCTCCAAGAATATCATGGAGACCGTTGTATTGAGATACAAAGAGAGAGAGCCATATAGCTACTACCTACGGAGTCGTAGGTCTGTGGTGAACTACTCACGCATCATCGTAGAGGAGGCAAGGTTGATGTAGAGCCCCTCCATGATGAGTTCCCCCTCCAGCGGAGTACCGGAAAAGGCCTCTTGATGGGATCTGGCGAGAACAAAGGCTTGCAGCGACATAATTTTTTTCATGGAATCCCTTGAGGGTTTTGGAATATTGCTGAATTTATAGTGGAAGAGGTAGGGAAAATGGAGTGTGGAGAGGCCCACACAATATGAGGGCGCACCCCCTGGGGCGCGCCCTGGTGTTGTGTGGGGCCCTCCGGCAAGATCTGTTGGGGAACGTTGCATGGGAAACAAAAAAAATATCAACGCGCACGAAGACCTATCATGGTGATGTCCATCTACGAGTGGAGATTGGATGTACATACCCTTGTAGATCGCATAGCAGGAAGCGTTAAGAAACTTGGTTGATGTAGTGGAACGTCTTCACGTCCCTCGAACCGTCCCAAGAACCGTCCTGCGATCTATCCCACGATCCGTTCCGATCTAGCGCCGAATGGACGGCACCTCCGCGTTCAGCACACATACAGCTCGACGATGATCTCGGCCTTCTTGATCCAGCAAGCAAGACAGAGAAGTAGATGAGTTCTCCGGCAGCGTGACGGCGCTCCAGTTGTGGTGATGATCTACTCCTGCAGGGCTCCGCCCGAGCTCCGCAGAAATCCAATCTAGAGGTGAAACTGTGTGGTATAGGCTAGAGTTGCACTTGGCAAAGTTGTGTCTCAAAAAGCCCTAAACCACCACTATATATAGGAGGGAGGGGGAGGGGCTAGCCTTGAGGGACAAGGCCCTCAAGGTGCGCCGGCCGCCAGGAGGAGTAGGACTCATCCTCCAATTCGGTTTGGGAAGGAGGAGTCCTCCACTTCGTTCCCACCTCCCTTTTTTCCTTTTACTTTTTCTTTTCTTTTTGTATTTTCTTCATGTGGCACCATGAATCCTTGGGCTGACTCCAGTGCTGCTGGCTACGCCTATAAGGATTTCCTTGGCAAATATGCAAAGGGTTCCCCCGCGGCCTTGGAGCCTTGCGTTGGTGTTCCCTTGAAGAGGAAAGGGTGATGCACCACAGCGGGGGTAAGTATTTCCCTCAGTTTGAGAACCAAGGTAATAATCTAGTAGGAGGATCGCGTCAAGTCAGAAGTACCTGCACAAACACAAAGAGCCTGCACCCAACGCTATGAACAGGTTGTCAATCCCTTATAGATTGTTTGCAAAGTGAGAACTGAAAGCAAAAAGTAAACAAAGCGAAGTAAAAGTAAAAGCGGAGATGATAATTGTGAGTAGACCCGGGGGCCATAGTGTTCACTAGTGGCTTCTCTCATTAAAGCAAGTAGACGGTGGGTGAACGAATTACTGTCGAGCAATTGATAGAACTGTGCAAAGTCATGACGTTATCTATGGGAATGATCATACATATAGGCATCACATCCAAAACAAGTAGACCGATACTTTCTGCATCTACTACTATTACTCTCCACACGTCGACCGCTATCCAGCATGCATCTAGTGTATTGAGTTCATAAGAACAGAGTAACGCCTTAAGCAAGATGACATGATGTAGATGGACAATCTCAAATCTATGTTGAAAGCCCATCTTGTTACCCTTGATCGCAACAACATGATGCGTGCCTTGCTGCCCCTTTTGTCACTGGGAAAGGTCACCGGACGGTATGAACCCAAAACCAAGCACTTCTCCCATTGCAAGAATCATAGATCTAGTTGGCCAAACGAAACCCAAAACTCGGAGAGACTTACAAGGATATCAAATCATGCATATAAGAAATCAGCAAAGACTCAAATATAATTCATAGATAATCTGATCACAAATCCAAAATTCATCGGATCTCGACAAACACACCGCCAAAGAGGATTACGTCGGATAGATCTTCATGAAGATCATGGAGAACTTTGTATTGAAGATCCAAGAGAGAGAAGAATCCATCTAGCTACAAACTACGGACCCGTAGGTCTGAACTAGACTACTCACGAGTCATTGGAGAGGCAATTATGTTAATGTAGAAGCCCTCCTACTCCAAAGTCCCCTCCGGCAGGGCTCCGGGAAGGGTCTCCAGATGAGATATCGCGGAAACGGAAGCTTGCGGCGGCGGAAAAGTGCTTTCGTGGATGCCCTGATTTTTTCTAGGATTTTAGGGAATATATAGGCCAAAGAGCTAGGGTAGGGGAGCTCCACGGGGGCCACAAGCTTGGTAGCCGCGGGCCCCCCTGGCCGCGGCTACAGGGCTTGTGGGCCCCCGGTGTGCCTCCTTCCTTGGCCCTCAAGTCCCCCGATCTTCTTCTGTTCTGGAAAAATTCATTTCGGGGATTTTATTCCGTTTGGATTCCGTTCCAAAATCAGATCTGAAAAGAGTCAAAAACACAGAAAAAACAAGAACTGGCACTTGGCACTGAATTAATAAGTTAGTACCAAAGAAGATATAAAAGGTATATAAAACATCCAAAGTTGACAAGATAACAGCATGAAACCATCAAAAATTATAGATACGTTTGAGACGTATCATCCACCATCCCACTAAGGACTTGTGGCGCCACCCTAAGGCCTTGGGCTCACTCTCGGGTGGGTGGGCCTCTCCCGGTGAACACCCGGAACCCATTCGTCAGTCCCAATACACTGCCGGACTTGCCCGAAACATTCCGGTGACCAAATGAAACCATCCAATATATCAATCTTCTTATCTGGACCATTCCGGAAACCCTCGTGACGTCCGTTATCTCATCCGGGACTTTGAACAATATTCGGTAACCACACGTATAACTCAACTATATTAAAACATCATCGAACCTTAAGTGTGCAGACCCTACTGATTCGAGAAATATGTAGACATGACCCGAGGCACTCCTCGGTCAATATCTAATAGCGGGACATGGATGCCCATATTGGATCCTACATATTCTCCGAAGATCTTCTCGGTTGAACCTCAGTGTCAAACGTATCCATAATTTTTGATGGTTTCACGCTGTTATCATGTCTTCTTTGGTTTTTTTGATGTACCTTTTATATCTTTTTTGGGACTAACTTATTAATTCAGTGCCAAGTGCGAGTTCCTGTTATTTGCGTGTTTTTTACTCTTTTAAGATCTGATTTTGGAACGGAGTTGAAACGGAAGAAAACCCCCGAAATGGTTTTTTCCCGAACGGAAGAAGATCAGGGGGCCTTTGGGCCAAGCCAGGTGGGCTCCAGGGAGCCCACAAGCCCCCACTGTGCCACCAGGGGGGCAGGCGGCGGTGGGCAGGCTTGTGGCCTCCTTGGCCGCCCCCTAACCTAGATCTTTAGCCTATAAATTCCCAAATATTCCGCAAAAAATCAGGGGAGCCTCGAAAATACTTTTCCGCCGCCGCAAGCTTCCGTTTCCGCGAGATCTCATCTCCGAGTCTTGGGTTTTGTTTGGAAAACTAGATCTATGATTCTTGCAATGGGAGAAGTGCTTGGTTTTGGGTTCTGCCATGTGGTGACCTTTCCAAGTGATAGTAGGGGCAGCAAGGCACACATCAAGTAGTTGCCATCAAGGGTAAAAAGATGGGCTTTTGTCATTGGTTTGAGATTATCCCTCTACATCATGTCATCTTGCTTAAAGTGTTACTCTGTTCTTATGGACTTAATACACTAGATGCATGCTGGATAGCGGTCGAAGTGTGGAGTAATAGTAGTAGATGCAGACAGTATCGGTCTACTTGTTTTGGACGTGATGCCTATTGAAATAATCATTGCATAGATATCGTCACGTCTTTGCGCGGTTCTATCTATTGCTCGACAGTAATTTGTTCACCCACCGTCTACGTGCTTTCATGAGAGAAGCCACTAGTAAACACTACGGCCCCGGGTCTATTCACATCCATCGTTTACATCTCCGCTTTTACTTTGCTTTGTTACTTTGTTGCTTTCAGTTCTCACTTGGCAAACAATCTATAAGGGATTGACAACCCCTTCATAGCGTTGGGAGCAAGTTTTTGTGTTTGTGCAGGATCTTGAGATACTGCTCCACTAGATTGATACATTGGTTCTCAAACTAAGCGAAATACTTACCACCGCTACACTACATCACCCTTTCCGCTTCGAGGGAACACCAATGCAAGGCTCCAAGGCCACGGGGGAAATCCTTTGCATGCTTGCCTAGGAAGTCCCTTAAGGCGTAGCTGCGGCAGAAAGATCAAGCCAAGTATTCTCCAGTCGACGTGCCTATTTCTGGCGCCGTTGGAAGGTCTTTTGTTGCAGTAGCAGAAGTATTTCTGGCGCCGTTGCCGGGGAGGAGAAATCAAGATCTATCCAAGTAGGTCTCACAAACTCATCTCTTGCATTTACTTTTGTTGCCAGTTGCACCTCGTTTTCCTCTCCCCCACTTCACATTTGCCGTTTTCATTTTCCTTTCTCGTTTGCCTTTTTTGTTTGCCTTTTCGTTTGCCCTTTTCTCTCGCTTGCTTTCTGTTCGCTTGTGTGCCATGTGCCTTCAATATGCTTGCACCTTCGCTTGCTGAAAATCTAGTGATATGGATCCTCATCCACTTGCTAATCTCTTTAAGAGACCCACTATTGTGGAACGAATTGCTAGTGAGTTGAGGACAATTGACTATTTCTATGGAGTTTTGCTTAAGATGCGTGAATCTGAAAATTAAGAGGAAGAAATTCAGGAAGTGATTCACGAGGTCTTCTTGAATGAAAAGCATGATTGCGATGGTTTCACTATAAATCCTATTAGTGACAATCATGCTAAAAATAAGCAAAACCCTAAGCTTCGGGATGCTAGTTTTGCTATGTCCACTACTTGTTGCGATAATCATGATTGGGGTGATGATCTTTCTTATGATCTTGAAAATTTGTTCAAACCTCATGATGAATATGATATTTGCAATGACATTGAAAGTGGGTTTGGAGACGTCATGACTTTAGTTGTTGATAATCCCACTATTTTGAAGAGCATCAAGTTTGCATGCATGTGGATCATGAAAAGAATATCCTATGTGATAGTTACAGTTTTGAATTCAAATATGAACCCACATGTAATTGCTATGAGAGAGGAAAATATTTTGGTAGAAACTTTCATGTTACCAAATTACCTCTCGTTATGTTGAGATTGCTATTGTCTCTTTCTTCTTCCTTGCATATGGCAACTATTGGTTGTCTTT
Organism: Hordeum vulgare subsp. vulgare; assembly: GCF_904849725.1. Lineage (NCBI taxonomy): Eukaryota > Viridiplantae > Streptophyta > Magnoliopsida > Poales > Poaceae > Hordeum > Hordeum vulgare. Next base: position 406,536,117 of record NC_058519.1, on the reverse strand, counting down.
ACAATCTATTTTCCTATAAAATTCCTAGGCATAGGAAGTATGTTAGACTTAGATGTGACTTTCACATGCTTTGTGAGAGCATCATTGAATGCCTAGCTAAGGTCGTTAAACAAAAGCGCTTGTTGGGAGATAACCCAACGTATCTACCCTTTTTCTTTCTGTTTTGTGTTTTCCACACTTTCATAATTCTGTTATGATTGTGTTTTTTGTGTTTGTTTTTGCGTTTGTGCCAAGCAAAACCGTTATGATTAGTCTTGGGGATGATCGTTTGGTCATGCTGGAAAAGACAGAAACTTTCTGCTCACGAAAAGAATTTTCATTTTTTTCTGTAAGAGCTTTTGAGTTAATTCTTTTTGCTGCTGATTGATACCCAAATTCTTCAGACTTCCGTAATTTTTAAGAATTGTTTTAGTACCAGAGGTAGAAATATACATATTTCTACAGACTGGTCTGCTGTTAACAGATTCTGTTTTTGTTGTGTTGGTTGCTTATTTTTATGAAACTATGGATAGTATCGGGGGGTATTAGCCATGGAAGATTGGAAGTACAGTAACCCAACATCTGCACAGGTAGAATTTAAGTTTTCTACAATACCTAAGGAAGTGGTGGTTTGCTTTCTTGTACTAATGTTATCACGAGTTTCTGTTTAAGTTTCATGTTGTGAAGTTTTCAAGTTTTGGGTGAAGTTCTTATGGACAAAGAGATAAAGAGTGGCAAGAGCTCAAGCTTGGGGATGCCTAAGGCACCCCAAGATATTCAAGGGTGCCGTAAAAGCCTAAGCTTGGGGATGCCCCGGGAAGGCATCCCCTCTCTCGTCTTCAATCCATCGGTAACGTTACTTGGGGCTATATTTTTATTCACCATATGTTATGTGTTATTGCTTGGAGCATCTTGTATCGTAGGAGTCTTTTATTTTTGTTGTGTCACAATCATACTTGTTGCACATCTAGAGAGAGAGACATGCACACACCGTGATTTTGTCGAGCTTCACTTATATCTTTTGGTAGACAATTCAGCTCACATGTGCTTCACTTATATCTTTTGAGCTAGATACTTTTGCTCTATGTGCTTCACTTATATATTTCAGAGCACAGCGGTGCATGGCTTGGTAGTTGATCTATGCTTTGAAAGTAGTCTCAAAAGGGGTAGTTATCCAAAGGGATACAAAAACTTCCACCTTGATGTGCATTGAATAGTTAGGGAAGTTTGATTCATCTCAATTAGTTTTGAGTTGTGGTTATGGTAATATTAAAGTCATGCTAGTAAGGTGTTGTGGATCTAGAAATACTTGTGTTGAAGTTAGTGATTCCCGTATCATGCACGTATGGTGAACCGCTATGTGATGAAATCTGAGCATGATTAGTCTATTGATTGTCATCCTTTGCGTGGCGGTCGGGATCACGCGATGGTTTATACCTACCAACCCTTCCCCTAGGAGTATGCATTGAATGCTTTGTTTCGATTACTAATAAAACTTTCACAACAAGTATATGAGTTCTTCATGACTAATGTTGAGTCCATGGTTTAGATTCACTTTCACCTTCCACCATCACTATCTTCTTAGTGCCATGAAACTTTAGCCGGTGCACAAAACCCACCATTATCCTCCCTCAAAACAGCCACCATACCTACCTACTATAGCTTTTTCAAAGTCATTCCGAGATATATTGCCATGCAACTACCACAATGACATGTGCCACCACGTCTGCATTGCCATTGCATGACCGTAAGATAGCTAGCATGATGTTTCCATTGATGTCTATGCCATGCTAGATCATTGCCACGGTACACTACCGAAGGCATTCCATATAGAGTCATCGTTACTCTAAGTTTTGAGTTGAAAGTGTGATGATCATCATTAATGGAGCATTGTACCATGTGAGGAAATAAAAGAGGCCAAAGAAGCCCACCAAAATAAAAATAAATTAAAAAATAGGCCAAAGAGCCCACCAGAAAAAAGAGAGAAAAAGAGAGAAGGGACAATCCTACCACTTTTTCCACACTTGCGCATATTAAGCACCATGATCTTCATGATTGAGTGTCTCTCGTTTTGTCACCACCATAGAGCTAGTGGGAAATTTTCATTATATAAATTGGCTTGTATATTCCTATAATAGGCTTCCTCAAAATTTCCTTAGGTCTTCGTGAGCAAGCAAGTTGGATGCACACCCACTAGTTTTCTTTAAGAGCTTTCACATACTCATAGCTCTAGTGCATCAGTTGTAGGCAATCCCTACTCATTCACATTGATATCTATTGATGAGCATCTCCACAGCTCATTGATATGCCTAGTTAATGTGACTATCTTCTCCTTTTTGTCTTGCAACCTCCACTACATTCCACACCATCTATAGTGCTATAACCATGGCTCACGTTCATGTATTGCGTGAGAGTTGAAAAGGTTTGAGAAAGTAAAGGTGTGAAACAATTACTTCGCCAATACCGGGGTTGTGCATGATTTAAATTCGTTGTGCAATGATGATAGAGCATAGCCAGACTATATGCTTTTGTAGGGATAACTTTCTCTTGGCCTTGTTATTTTGAAAGTTCATGATTACTTTGCTAGTTTGCTTGTATTATTATTGTTTCCACGTCAATAGCAGACTATTGTTTTGAATATAATGTATCTGAACATTCACGTCACATAAGAGGAATTACAAAGGACACCTATGCTAGGTAGCATGAAAGCATCAAAAATTCATTCTTATCACTTCCCTACTCGAGGACGAGCAAGAGTTAAGCTTGGGGATGCTTGATACGTCTCAAACGTATCTATAATTTTTGATGGTTTCACACTGTTATCTTGTCTTCTTTGGTTGTTTTATGTACCTTTTATATCTTTTTTGGGACTAACTTATTAATTCAGTGCCAAGTGCCAGTTCCTGTTTTTTCCGTGTTTTTGACTCTTTTCAGATCTGATTTTGGAACGGAGTCCAAACGGAAGAAAAACCGCGAAATGATTTTTTCCCGAACGGAAGAAGATCAGGGGTCCTTTGGGCCAAGCCAGGTGGGCTCCAGGGAGCCCACAAGCCCCCACTCCGCCACCAGGGGGGAGGCGGCGGTGGGCAGGCTTGTGACCTCCCTGGCCGCACCCTGACCTAGATCTTTGGCCTATAAATTCCCAAATATTCCGAAAAAAATCAGGGGAGCCTCGAAAATACTTTTCCGCCGCCGCAAGCTTCCGTTTCCGCGAGATCTCATCTGGAGACCCTTCTCGGCGCCCTGCCGGAGGGGACTTTGGAGTTGGAGGGCTGCTTCATCATCATCATCGCCCCTCCAATGACTCGTGAGTAGTTCACTTCAGACCTACGGGTCCGTAGTTAGTAGCTAGATGGCTTCTTCTCTCTCTTGGATTTTCAATACAAAGTTCTCCATGATCTTCATGGAGATCTATCTGATGTAATCTTCTTTGGTGGTGTGTTTGTCGAGATCCGATGAATTGTGGATTTGTGATCAGATTATCTATGATATCTATTTGAGTCTTTGCTGATTTCTTATATGCATGATTTGATATCCTTGTAAGTCTCTCCGAGTCTTGGATTTTGTTTGGCCAACTAGATCTATGATTCTTGCAATTGGAGAAGTGCTTGCTTTTGGGTTCTGCCATGTGGTAACCTTTCCCAGTGACAGTAGGGGCAGCAAGGCACACATCAAGTAGTTGCCATCAAGGGTAAAAACATGGGGTTTTTATCATTGGTTTGAGATTATCCCTCTACATCATGTCATCTTTCTTAAGGCGTTACTCTGTTCTTATGGACTTAATACACTAGATGCATGCTGGATAGCGGTCGACGTGTGGAGTAATAGTAGTAGATGCAGACAGTATCGGTCTACTAGTTTTGGACGTGATGCCTATAGAAATAATCATTGCATAGATATCGTCACGACTTTGCGCGGTTCTATCAATTGCTCGAGAGTAATTTGTTCACCCACCGTCTACTTGCTTTCATGAGAGAAGCCACTAGTAAACACTACGGCCCCCGGGTCTATTCACATCCATCGTTTAGATCTCCGCTTTTACTTTGCTTTGTTACTTTGTTTCTTTCAGTTCTCACTTGGCAAACAATCTATAAGGGGTTGACAAACCCTTCATAGTGTTGGGAGCAAGTTTTTGTGTTTATGCAGGATCTTGAGATACTCCTCCACTGGATTGATACGTTGGTTCTCAAACTAAGGGAAATACTTACCACCGTTACGCTACATCACCCTTTCCGCTTCGAGGGAACACCAATGCAAGGCTCCAAGGCCACGGGGGAATCCTTTGCATACTTGCCTAGGAAGTCCCTTAAGGCGTAGCCGCAGCAGAAAGATCAAGCCATGTATTCTCCCGTCGACGTGCCTATTTCTGGCGCCGTTGGAAGGTCTTTTGTTGCAGTAGCACCCCTCACCGCCTCATGATTGATACACGCATACAAAGTAGAAAATATTTTTGAGAGTTTTTTAGAGATGGCACATGCAAATTTACTTGGAACGACAATGAAATACTGCATATAGGTAGGTATGGTGGACACAAGGGGCAAAACAAGGTTTAATGATAACGGATGCACAAGAAGTATTCCCGCTTAGTACAAATGAAGGCTAGCAAAAAGATTGAGAAGCGCCCAACTAGAAAATCATAATGATGCACATGCAAACATAAAACATAACCAACATCGAACAATACACCACAAGTAGGATATAACTTCATTGCATAACTATTGACGTTTCGTGCTTGCATAGGGAATCATAAACTTAACATCAATATTCATACTAGAGCATAATTGACTCACTAACAGAACTCACATATCATCATCTACATATCTCGTAACTATTACAAAGAATCAAGTTTTTCATGCCCCATAAAAATTTTGTATGCTAGTTTTCATTATTATACTTGAATATTCATCACAAAGGGACCAATCATCATATCTTATACCAATTACCAAGACTATTTTCACGCTCTCAAAAAGATATAAGTGAAGCAAGAGAGTGGATTTCTTAAAAAAATCTAACATTCTCATAAAGATATAAGTGAATCAAGAGAACAACTTTCTTCAAAACATACAACATTCTCAAAAAGATATAAGTGAAGCATGAGAACAAGTTTCTTCAAAACATTCGCACCACCTGCTAAAAAAGATATAAGTGAACCACTAGAGCCACCGCCTATCTTAACAAATTTAAGTGAAGCACAAGAAGCAATTCTAACAAATTGTGATGGCGTGAGGCCATCTAAAGCAAATGTGTTCAGAGGTGATAATTGTGAAAAACTAATAAGCAAAGACTCATATCATACAAGGCGCTCCAAGCAAAACGCAAATCATGTGACGAATAAAAATATAGCCTCAACTGTGTTACCAATAGTCGTTGGAAGAAAGAGGGGATGCCATCTATGGAATCCCCAAGCTTAGATTCTTGAGTCTCCTTAGATATTACCTTGGGGTTCCTTTGGAATCCCCAAGCTTTGTCTTTTGCATATCTTCATTCGTTCATCCATCGACGTCACACCCAAAACTTGAAAACTTCAATCACACAAAACTCAACAAAACCTTCATGAGATCCGTTGGTATAACCAAACAAATTACTACTATAAGTACTGTGGAAAACCCATTCAAATTTTATAATTACATTACAGGTAATGTATTCTAACTTTCTCATGGCTTGCACCCCCCCGATACAATCCATAGATTCATGAAAATAAGCAAACAATGCAATCAAAATAGAATCTGTCAAAAAGAGAACAGTCTATAGCAATCTGTCGAAAAGTCATACTGCTGAAACTCCAAAAATTCTGAAAAATTAGGAAAACGTGGAAACTTTGTATATCAATCACATGTAAGAAAATCAGACACATTTGACACCCTGATGAATTTATAAAATTCCTGGACTAGGCGTCAAAGTTTCTGTTTTTTCACAGAATTGCATTCAGTATCACAAGCATCCATATCATCCCAAAGGTCTTACTTTGCACAAACACTAATTAAAATATGTAAAACCAACTCAAAACAGAAGAAAATAAAGGAAAATATAAATAACAGAAACAAAAAGCAAAAAATATTTTATTCGTTGGGTTGCCTCCCAACAAGCGCTATTGTTTTACACCCTTAGCTACGCATAAAGCAATACATCAAGTATTGTCTAGTTCCTTAATCACACATCCACCCTATCTTGGTGGTCCCTCAAGCAAGTTCTTACCAAAAATAACCTTGTGGTATAGAATCATAAAACTTATTCTCAAAAGAAGATTGGTGAAAAGATTCAACAAAACTTGGGTGAACATTAATCATTTTGAGATCCCCATTGTCTTGGGGAGATGAAGCACCATTATTTTTAGGAACATAAATAAGATTGCAATTTTTAGGAATATAATTTCTACCAACTTTTTTGGTAGGAGAAAAGCCGAGCCCAATTTTTCAATAATTCCTTCCAACTTATCAATTCGAGCGGGACTTTGCTCTAATTTCTTATCGATAATAGGTTATGTGTCTTTCATAGTTTTCAAAGTCATTCCCACCTTAGATCCATATTGAGTAATATGATTGTGGATCTTTTTATCCAAATTATCAAGATGTTCTATAGTGGGAATTTTTCTTTCGATAGCATCCAACGTTTGCAAGACATGCTCAAGGGTCAACAATGTTTCATTAACCGTGATAGGTGGAGCGCCCACTAAATAATTCAAAGCATTAAAAGCATCCAAATAATAGCAAGTCTAGAAATTCCCTCCGGTAATATTATGAAGTATGAAACGGTACCAAGTAGTATCTCCCACATAAAAATTACGAAGAAGAATAGTGGTGGATTCCTTAGAAGATGATCTATTATGAGCATCGCAAATCCCACACCAAGCGTATTTTAAATTTTCCCCTCCTCTTTGCTTGAAGTCAAGGACTCCATTCTCAGAGGTGGAGTTAGAAGAAGAAATATCCATAGCGATAAAACAACGAACAAAAAGAGGCAAATATAACTGGCAAAAGAAAATGCAAATATCTTTGTAAATTTTTCAGAAGTGGGGGATAGGAAAATGCGAGGCAAATGGGAAATAAAGTAAATTCAAACATAATAGTTGATAGTGTAAGTACTTGGTAGTAACGCGAGAGATTTGCAAGTTGATTATGTTGGCTTGATCCTCCGTGGAAACGGCGCCAAAAAATCTTCCTGCTACCTGTAAACTATGTTGGTTTTTATCACCAAAGAAGAGAGGATGATGCAACACAATAGAGTAAGTATTTCCCTCAGTTAAGAAACCAAGGTTATCAATCCAGTAGGAGAACCAAGCAACACCGACACCTGCACACACAACGCAATCCTTCGCACCCAATGCAGATGAGAATTGTCAATCTCTCAGTGGTCAAGAAGCAAGATTAAACGATCTAAAATAGTTTGATAGATTGATAAATAAATAAAATATAAAAAATGAAGCAAGTACTTTTAGTATTTTTTTATAAGTAAACTAGATTTATCTTATAATAAAAGTAGACCCGGGGGCCGCAGGATTCACTAGTGGCATCTCTCTCAAGAAAATACCATACGGTGGGTAAAAAAATTACTGTTGGGTAACTGATAGAAAAGCAAATAATTATGACGCTATCCAAGGCAATGATCATGATATAGGCATCACATCCAAATCAAGTAGACCGACTCCTGCCTACATATACTACTATTACTTCACACATCGACCGCTATCGAGCATGCGTCTAGTGTTGGGGAACGTTGCATGGGAAATAAAAAATTTGCTATGCACACGAAGACCTATCATGGTGATGTTCATCTACGAGAGGGAGATCGGATCCACATACCCGTGTAGATCGCTAAGCGGGAAGCGTTTAAGAAACATGATTGATGTAGTGGTAGAGCTTCGTTATTCAAATCACCGTCGCCCGACGATTCGTCCCGATCTAGCGCCGAACGGACGACACCTCCGCGTTCAGCACACGTACAACTCGATGACGATCTCCGCCTTCTTGATCCAACAAGAGAGATGGGGAATTAGATGAATTCTCCAGCAGAGTGACGGCGCGCCGGTGATGGTGATGATCTATTCCAGCAGGGCTCCGTAGAAATCCGATCTAGAGGAAGAACTACGAGATATAGGTTTGAGTTGCACGTGGCAAAGTTGGTGTCTCAAAACCCCTAAAACCTCTAGTATATATAGGAGGAGGGAAGGGGCTAGCCTTGGGGCTGAAGGGAGCCTCTAGGGCGTCGGCCGAAGTGGAGAGGAGGACTCCAACTCCAATTCGGTTTGGGGAAGGAGGAGTCCTCCTCTTCCTTCCCACCTCCCTCTTTTTTTGTTTTCTTTCCTAGCGCCATAGCCCACTTGGGCTGGCCTCACCAGCCCACTAAGGGCTGGTGCGCCACCCTAGGACTATTGGGCTCACTCCCGGGTGGGTGGGCCCCTCCCGGTGAAAACCGGGAATCCATTCGTCACTCCCGGTACACTACCGGTAATGCCGAAATCTTTCCGATGACCAAATGAAACCATCGTATATATCAATCTTCGTTTCCGGACCATTCCGTAAACCCTCATGACGTCTATGATCTTATCCGGGACTCCGAGTAACCTTCGGTCACCAACACCTATAACTCAACTATATCGAAACGTCACCGAACCTTAAGTGTGCATACCCTGCGGGTTCGAGAACTATGGAGACATGACCTGAGACACTCCACGGTGAATATCCAAAAGCGGGACCTGGATGTCCATATTGGATCCTACATATTCTACGAAGATCTTATCGGTTGAACCTCTATGCCAAGGATTCATATAATCCTGCATAACATTCCCTTTGTCCTTCGGTATTCTACTTGCCCGAGATTTGATCGTTGGTATCTCTATACCTATTTCAATCTCGTTACCGGCAAGTCTCTGTACTCATTCTTTAATACAAGATCCCATGACTAACACTTGAGTCATATTAATTGCAAGGCTTATTTGTGATGTTGTATTACCGAGTGGGCCCCGAGATACCTCTCCGTCACACGGAGTGACAAATCCCAGTCTTGATCCATGCTAACTCAACGCACACCTTCGGAGATACCTGTAGAGCACCTTTATAGTCACCTAGTAACGTTGTCAGTGAGTTACATGAACTCATGGTCATAGGAACGAATACTTGACACGCAGAAAACAATAGCAACAAAATGACACGATCACATGCTACGTTCATAGTTTCGGTCTTGTCCATCACATCATTCTCCTAATGATGTGATCCAGTTATCAAGTGAGAACACTTGCATATGGTCAGAAAACCTTAACCATCCTTGATCAACTGGCTAGTCAACTAGAGGCTTACTAGGGACATTGTTTTGTCTATATATCCACACATGTATCTATGCTTCCATTCAATACAATTATCGAATGGATAATAAACGACTATCTTGAACAAGAAATTTAATAATAACTATTTTATCATTGCCTCTAGGGCATATTTCCAACAGTCTCCCACTTGCACTAGAGTCAATAATCTAGGCGCATATTGCTATGCGATTTACATTGGAATGAATCTAACACCCATACAGTTCTGGTGTTGATCATGCTTCGCTCGTGGAAGAGGTTTAGTCAGCAGATCTGCAACATTCAGATTCGTGTGCACTTTGCAAATATTTACGTCCTCTCCTTCGAAGTAGTCGCGGATGAGGTTGAAGCGTCGTTTGATGTGTCTGGTCTTCTTGTGAAACCTTGGTTCCTTTGCTAGAGCAATGGCACCAGTGTTGTCACAGAACAGAGTTATTGGATTTAGTGCACTCTGTACAACTCCAAGATCCGTCATGAACTGCTTCATCCAGACACCCTCCTTAGCTGCCTCCGAGGTAGCCATGTACCCCGCTTCACATGTTGAATCTGGTACGACGCTTTTCTTGGAACTGCACCAGCTTACGGCACCCCCATTAAGAATAAATATGTATCTGGTTTGAGACTTAGAGTCATCCGGATCAGTGTCAAAGCTTGCATCGACGTAACCCTTTACGATGAGCTCTTCGCCACCTCCATAAACAAGAAACATTTCCTTAGTCCTTTTTAGGTACTTCAGAATATTCTTGACGGCTGTCCAGTGATCCACTCCTAGATTACTTTGAAACCTGCCTGCCATACCTATGGCCAGGCTGACGTCCGGTCTTGTGCACAACATTGCATACATGATAGACCCTATGGCTGAAGCATAGGGGACGATACTCATCTTTTCTCTATCTTCCGCAGTTACTCGACACTGAGTCTTACTCAACTTTATACCTTGTAATACTGGCAAGAACCCTTTCTTGGACTGCTCCATTTTGAACTTCTTCAAACCATTATCAAGGTATGTGCTTTGTGAAAGTCCTATTAGGCGCCTCGATCTATCCCTATAGATCTTAATGCCTAATATGTAAGCAGATTCTCCTAGGTCTTTCATTGAAAAACATTTGTTCAAGTAATGTTTTACGGTCTCCAAAAACTCCACATTGTTTCCAATCAGAAATATGTCATCCACATATAATATTAGAAATGCTACAGAGCTCCCACTCAGTTTCTTGTAAATACAAGATTCTCCAACAACTTGTATAAACCCAAATGCCTCCATCACCTCATCAAAGCGCTTATTCCAACTCCGAGATGCTTGCACCAGTCCATAAATGGATCTCTGGAGCTTGCATACTTTGTTAGCATTCTTCAGATCGATAAAACCTTCGGTTTGCTTCATATACAACTCTTCCTTAATAAAACCATTAAGTCATTTTGACATCCATCTGCTACATTTCATAATCGAAAAATGCAGCTATTGCAAACATGATTCGGACGGACTTAAGCATCGCTACCGGTGAGAATGTCTCATCGTTGTCAACTATTTGAACTTGGGAGAAACCCTTTGCCAGAAGTCGAGCTTTATAAACGGTCACATTACCGTCTGCGTCCGTCTTTTTCTTAAAGATCCATTTGTTCTGAATAGCCCTGCGACCTTCAGGTAATACTTCCAAAGTCCACACTTTGTTTTCATACATAGATCCTATCTCGGACTTCATGGCCTCCAGCTATTTGTTGGAATCCGGGCCCACAATTGCTTCTTCATAATTTGCAGGTTCATTGTTGTCTAAAAACATGATAGATAAGACAGGATTACCGTAACAATCAGGAGAAGTACGTGATCTTGTCGACCTGCGAGGTCCGATAGCAACTTGATCCGAAGCATCATGATTATCATCATTAGCTTCCTCCTCAACCGGTGTTGCCTCGACAGAGGTTTCCCCCTGCCCTGCGCCACCATCTAGAGGGAGTAGAGGTTCTACAACCTCATCAAGTTCTATCTTCCTCCCACTCAATTCTTTCGAGACAAACTCCTTCTGAAGAAAAGCTCTGTTCTTAGCAACTAACACTTTGCCCTCGGATCTGAGATAGAAGGTGTACCCAACTGTCTCCTTTGGGTAACCTAGGAAGACACACTTTTTCGCTTTGGGTTCCAGCTTTTCAGGCTAAAGCTTTTTGACATAAGCATCGCATCCCCAAACTTTAAGAAACGACAACTTTTGCCTCTTGCCATGCCATAGCTCATATGGTGTCCTCTCAACGGATTTTGATGGTACCCTATTTAAGGTGAATGCAGCTATCTCTAATGCATAACCCCAAATTGATAATGGCAAATCGGTAAGAGACATCATAGATCGCACCATATCTAACAAAGTACGATTATGACGTTCGGACACACCATTACGCTGTGGTGTTCCACGCGGTGTCAACTATGAAACGATTCCACATTGTCTTAAGTGAGCACCAAACTCGAAAATCAGATATTCACCCGCTCGATCAGATCGTAGGAACTTGATCTTCTTGTTACAATGATTATAAACTTCACTTTGAAATTGCTTGAACTTCTCAAACGTTTCAGACTTGTGCTTCATCAAGTAGATATATCCATACCTACTCAAATCATCAGTGAAGGTGAGAAAATAACGATATCCGCCGCGTGCCTCCACACTCATTGAACCGCACACATCAGTATGTATGATCTCCAACAAGTCACTTGCACACTCCATTCTTCCGGAGAACGGAATCTTAGTCATCTTGCCCATGAGGCATGGTTCGCACGAGTGATTCAAAATCAACTGACTCCAAAAGCCCATCGGTATGGAGTTTCTTCATGCCCTTTACTCCAAGCTGACCTAAGCGACAGTGTCACAAAAACGTGGTGCTATCATTGTTAACTCAACATTTTTTGGTCTCAATGTTATGTATATGTGTGTCATCACAATCAAGATTCAATATGAACAAACCCCTCACATTGGGTGCATGACCATAAAAGATATTACTCATAAAAATAGAACAACCATTATTCTCTGACTTAAATGAGTAACCGTCTCGCAATAAACAAGATCCAAATATAATGTTCATGCTTAACGCACGCACTAAATAACAATTATTTCAGTTCATAACTAATCCTGATGGTAACGGAAGTGAGACTGTGCCGACTGCGATTGCATCAACCTTGGAACCATTTCCCACGCGCATCATCACTTCATCCTTCGTGAGCCTTTGTTTATTCCACAGTCCCTGCTTCGAGTTGCAAATATGAGCAAGAAAACCGGTATCAAATACCCACGCACCACTACGAGAGTTGGTTAGGTACACATCAATAACATGTATATCACATATACCTGGTTTAGCGTTGGCTGCCTTCTTATCAGCCAAATACTTGGGGGAGTTGTGCTTCCACTGACCCATCCCCTTGCAATAATAGCACTTTGTTTCCGGCTTAGGTCCAGCCTTGGGTTTCTTCGTAGGATTGGCAACAGTTTTGCCACTCTTCTTGGAGTTACCCTTCTTGCCTTTGTCGTTTCTCTTGAAACCAGTGGTCTTATTGACCATCAACACTTGATGCTCTTTACGGAGTTCTGACTTTGCGACTTTCAGCATCGCAAATAACTCGCCGGGTGACTTGTTCATCCCTTGCATGTTATAGTTCAACACAAAGCTCTTGTAGCTATGTGGCAGTGATTGAAGAATTCTGTCAGTGATGGCCTCTTGCGGGAGTTCAATCCCAGCTCAGCTAGATGGTTTGAGTACCCAGACATTTTGAGCACATGTTCACTGACAGACGCATTCTCCTCCATCTTGCAAGCATAGAATTTATCGGAGGTCTCATACCTCTCGATCCGGGCGTTTTTCTGAAAGATAAACTTCAACTCCTGGAACATCTCATATGCTCCATGACGTTCAAAGCATCGTTGAAGCCCCGGTTCCAAGCCATACAAGACTGCACATTGAACTACTGAGTAGTCCTCTTTACGTGATTGCCAAGCATTCAAAACATCTTGGTCAGACGTAGCGGGTGGTTCATCTCCTAGCGCAACATCAAGGACATAATTCTTTTTCCCAACTTGGAGGATGAGCCTAAGGTTACGAGCCCAGTCTACAAAGTTGCTACCATCATCTTTCAGCTTAGCTTTCTCTAGGAACGTATTGAAATTCCGGGTTGCTACTTCGTAAGCCATTGATCTACAACCTAAAATATTGCAAAGTGGACTTAGACTATGTTCAAGATAATTAGAGTTTAACTAATCAAATTACTAATAAACTCCCACTCAAATAGACATCCCTCTAGTTACTTGAGTGTGGCATGATCCAAATTCACAAAATCAAATCCGATCATCACGTGAGTTGAGCGTAGTTTTAGTGGTAAACATGTAACGACTAAGATGCGATCCTTTCCTTATTTGGGGGCGAGGCCTCAAAAGGGAAAGGGGTGCATCTACGCGTTTTGCAAGCGAGATAATCATAACAATACATAACCGAAGGAGTGACAAGTAGGGCATACACTTGCCATCTGATAAGAACATAGACATACAGTCATACAGACACACTTATCCAAAACATGGTATGGTCCAGCTACGGACAAGATAAAAAAAGATGAAGCTATGATATCCTGCATGATGGCCCCACGATCACGACCACGGCTTCAAGTCCTCCGGAGAAGTCACGTACAGCGTGTCGCTGTCCTCATCGAACTCCCACTTCAACTGGCCTGTCACAGAGATCTCCTGCATCAAGGGTATGTGTACCTGTTGGTGTTTGTAGTAAACTGTGAGCCACGAGGACTTGGCAATCGAATGACCTTGGTATCGAATCTAGCCGAGTTAATGGGTGAGGAAGGTTAAGTGTATGGGTTTGCAGCAACCTAAGCTTATATGGTGGCTACCTTACGATGATCAGAGTTAACATATGGTGGTCTACGCAAGACGGTCGAAGACTAGATTGATCACTAAATGATCCTGAACACCTACTTACGTCAATCATAACCCCATCATGTTCTCGATCACAGAAGGAGCTCTAAAGGAGAAAATCATGGTTACGCAGTCAGTTGGCAATTTTATTAGAATTACTTTAACTTGTCTAGAACCGGATGTTAACAAAATATTCATATTTGCCACATAACCGCGGGCATGACTTTCTGAAAGATCAAACCCTGCAGGGGTGCTCCAACTAGTCTGTCACAAAGTACCATAGGCCGCATAGTAATCCTCTACCACAAAACTCATGATCTCGTCGGATTCCTTGGAGGAAAACCTCAACTTTGAGAGACCCAAAGTCTCACCGGAATCCCAATGCGCAAGATATATCACTAAGATAAGACAAGTCCAGCAAGACCTTCAGACGTGTCAACAATCCCGATAGGAGCCGCATATCTCGTTCTCAGGACACGTTGGATGAGCGATGGTTACCTCGCCAAAACACCGAGTTGCCCCGGTGAGCGTTAATAAGCTGCTCTCGGTTGGACCAACAATCATGAGGAGCACTGGCCCGAGTTGTTGATTAACTCCTCGGGGTAGCTATTCCCTATGCATTTTATTATTAAGTTGTTAGTAAATTAAAAACCAAAGTTGGGACCTGCCATACAAGTCTTAACACTAAACGATTTATCAAAGGGGTCCCCATAACAACCCCGAACGTGTTAGGAGCGCTTAGTTACGGAATAAAACACCGGTAGCCGATACTAAGGCGACAGCAACGGAACAAATCACCCGGCAAATGGCTAGGCCTTCCGCTATTTACCAAGTATATAGGTGCATTAATTAAATAACAGATAAACATAATGATATCGAATTTCCCATGTTATCACATGGACCAGCTGGCACCTGCAACTAGCAACGCTATCAATTAGAGGTTGAGCAACCTAATTAGCCAAACATTATTTGTTAGGAAGGGAGGTGTTTGAGGTTTCATGGCAAAGTTTGAAGGCCTATATGTCATGTGGTAGGCAGCGGACGTGTAATGAAGGAAACGTAACACTAAGCATAACAGAGCTAGAAACAATGTCAAGGTCTTGGTCATCTTGCTTGTGATTTGTTCAGAGTCGAACTGGTGTTGTTCTTCCTGCACGAACTCTTGAGATTCCACGAACTCGCTCTCCATTCCCGATTCTACCCAAAGATAATATAACAGCAAATAAACACCAACAAAACATAATTCAACAACTAATATGATGCATGTGTGATGAAGAGGGCATGCATCACTATTCTAGTCACTTTCATATGCATTAGTTGAGTCATTTATACTCTGGACAGAACCTCATGTTAAGTTATCTTGACATGCATGAACATTGCATAATCATCTGCATCACGAGAAAATGATGCAAAAACCTATAAAGAACATTGTGAACGGAGTCTCGGATCAACCGGAAACTACAAAACAAGTTACAAAGGTCTACGGATTCAAAAACAACCACAAAGACAAGTCTATGGGCACTCACTGGTGAAACCAGGTTGCCATATGAGAAAGCACCAAAATCTAAGTGGGATGGTGTTTTAGAACACACAAAAGCATCAACCATAGCTCACACAAGCTCAAAACTAGTTTGACACACAATCTGTTGTAAACATCACCTTACCACTTTGACCACAATATCTATAGCAGCTACATCCCTCTAAATAATTCAAACAAGACATGAAACTGAACCATCCAACTTCATTACAACCTATAACAAGTAGCTAAGGCAACAGGATCACACATCAACAGATATACAAGCCCTAATTTGGATAAAACATCACAGATTGGGACTTAGTGAAAATTACAGATTTTCACCAGCTGCTTATGCTCTCAAGCATTTTGGCAGCCTCCAAAAGGATATCTATAGGAGGTATCTGGGCATGCAATTTTACAGAGAGCTAGAAAACATACCAGCAAACAAACATTAGTTTGTTTCTTGGGCTAATTCACAACAGGGAAGCAAATATACACAACACAACAGGGCAAGAAAATAACTCCAGTTTCCCAGACTTGGTGAAATTCACAGCTTTTCACAAAACTGTCATTTTCAGCCAAGTGCCCACTTTGACAAGGTGTAAATCTAACATGCAAAATCCTAAGAGGAAAATACTTGTCCCAAGTTTTAGAGGGGTTCAGACACTACCATTTTTACCATTGACTCAACTTCAAAAGAACAATACTCTAATTATTACAAGGCTCTAAACAGGTAAAGAAATCATAAGTTGCAACACTAAGGAAAAATGTTAAGGCAGGATAAACATCCACAAACAACAACAACAAAAATAACAAAGGGAAACAAATATAATGAGGGGTCCACCTGGCAGTGGCCCTCACAGGATGACATGTGGGTCTAGAGGACCCACTATCATACACACAGAATTACACACACATGCACACAGTATTACACTGAAAAAGAAAAATAGGGAGAGGTGGGTTTCGAACCCACCACCTCACACACACGCACGCATTGTGCCACCACACTGCTAGCACTCTGTTGCTGCTGTAATAGAGGCAACATAATAGGTATACTAGCGCTGCTGCTGATTCACACAGGGAAACGAAACACACCAAAAATCAAAAAGGGTGCCAGGGGGATTCAAACCCACAATCACCTCATCCCAGGCGTGCATGCTACCGCTAGGCTACACGCTCGAATCTTGACAGAGGAGGGGGCGCTGCCCTTTTGGATAGAGTCCCAAGCTACTGCGGCTACCGCGCGGCCGGAAAATGGGAGGCTCACCAGCGTGCACTCCAGCGACAATCCGGCAAGGTGAGCTACGATGCGGGATGCGGGGCTCCTAGGGGTTCCATTCCCTGGGTTAGATTGCCAGGAGGGGAACCAAAACGACGGCGCGATGGGGTTGCTGTGCCTGGCCATGCAGAGCTCAACGCCTACGACAATCCGGCACTGAAGCTAGTCCTAGCGCGGGGAAAGGAAGAGGAGGAAGAGGCGCTCACCCTGAGGGTCTCGGAGACGCGCACGACGCCGAGAAGAAGGAAGAAGAGGCGGGGCAACCGGCGACGACCACTGCGCCGCTCCGATCCTGACTAACCCGATGTGGAGAAGCCGACGGAGGAGGGGATCCACCCCTCTAGCAACACGAACGGGTCGAGGGAGGATCCAACATCATCCTCTACCACCTGGACTCGACGGAGGAGCACCGACGACGAGGGGGGCGTTACGGTGCGACGGGATGTTCTGAATCTAAAACTCTCTAGTCTGAAACCTACCTGAGAGGGAGAGGAAATGAGAGGTGGCTACGAGGAGAGGGAACCCTAGAAGGCACGCACGCCAAGGGGGGCTAAATAGGTGATGTCTTGACGGCGTTGGCGTCCGTACCATGGCCACGCGTCTCTCTCTCTCTCACACACATCTCTCTTGCTGTCTCTGACGGAACGCATGGAGGAGGGGAAAACGGCGTGAGGAGGAAGAAGGAAAGGGAGATGGGCTCTGGTGCGAGAGAAAAGGAAATGGGCCAGGAGCCCATCATGCTACCTCACACTCCCTCAATTAACCGCAAGCTGGTTTTCTTTAAAAAACAAAACAACCAGATTGGAATAAAGCTAGGGAGGAAAAGAAAAAGGAATAAAACTGAAAATAAAAAATAATCTTCTAAATTGCTCCTCCTATTTATAGAAATAGGTGAGGCATTTTAGAGCAAAGTAAAATTAATTGTTTAACTAAATGTGTCCCTGTTTTAAATTAAAACAAAAAGGAAAATAACTTCAAACAAGTGAGTGTTGTCACCCACAAATATTTCAATAGTTTTTCAAAGAAGTTGGACATTTTTAATGGGCCAAACAGAAGCGTAAAATCTGCCTCAAATAGAAAGGAGACATGGGTTAGTTGGTCCTTGGTGCAACTAAGATTAGAAGGTCCTTGTTGCACCCACACCACACTTCATAAGAACACACAAGACACATGCAACCACATCACCAAGGTGGCACCACACCAAGAACAAGACTAAGCACAAGGAAGATGCAAGATATGCATGATGCATGAGATGCACATGAAATGATAACAACATCACCCTCCTTAACATAGGGTCAACATGGTTGCCACAATTGGAAAAGCTTACAAAAGGGGAAAGAAAGCATTTGGGCTGTTACAAACATCTCTATACTAATCATATCAACTATACGATTCATGCTCGACCTTTCGGTCTCTTGTGTTCCGAGGCCATGTTTGCACATGCTAGGCTCCTCAAGTTTAACCCGAGTGTTCCGCGTGTGCAACTATTTTGCACCCGTTGTATGTGAACTTTGAGTCTATCACACCCGATCATCGCGTGGTGTCTCGAAACGACGAACTGTTGCAATGGTGCACAGTCGGGGAGAACACAATTTTATCTTGAAATTAAGTGAGGGATCACCTTATAATGCTACCATCGTTCTAAGAAAGATAAGGTGCATAAAAGGATTAACATCACATGCAATTCATGAGTGACATGATATGGCCATGATCTTGTGCTTCTTGATCTCCATCACTAAAGCACCGGCATGATCTTCATCGTCACCGGCGCCACACCATGATCTCCATCATCATGATCTTCATCGTCGTGCCGCCATCGAGGTTGTCATGCTATCTATGCTATTACTACTAAATCTACAACCTAGCAATATAGTAAACACATCTGCAAACACAAACGTTAGTTTAAAGACAACCCTATGACTCCTGCCGGTTTCCATAGCATCGACGTACAAATCGATATTAACTATTACAACATGATCATCTCATACATACAATATATCACATCATGTCTTCGGCCATATCACATCACAAGCATACCCTGCAAATACAAGTTAGACGTCTTCTAATTTGTTGTTGCATGTTTTACGTGGTTGCTATGGGTATCTAGTATGATCACATCTTACTTAGGCAAAAACCACAACGGAGATGTGCAAATTGCTATTTAACCTCTCTCCAAGGACCGCCTCGGTCAAATCCAATTCAAATAAAGTTGAAGAAACCCACACCCGCTAGTCTTCTTTATGCAACGAGTTGCATTTTGGTCGATGAAACAGGTCTCTCGTAAGCGTACGAGTAATGTTGGTCCGGGCCGCTTCAATCCAACAATACAGCTGAATTGAGAAAATAATAAGGAGGGCAGCAAATCAAACATCAATGCCCATAAAAATTTTTGTGTTCTACTCGAGATTACGTCTACGCATGAACCTAGCTCATGATGCCACAGTTGGGGAACGTTGCATGGGAAACAAAAAATTTCCTACGCACACGAAGACCTATCATGGTGATGTTCATTTACGAGAGAGAGATCGGATCTACATACCCTTGTAGATCGCTAAGCAGGAACCGTTTAAGAAACGCGGTTGATGTAGTGGTACAACTTCTTGATTCAAATCACCGTCGTCCCACGATCCGTCCCGATCTAGCGCCGAACGGATGTCACCTCCGTGTTCAGCACACGTACAGCTCCATGACGATCTCCGCCTTCTTGATCCATCAAGAGAGACGGGGAAGTAAATGAGTTCTCCGGCAGCGTGACGGCACGCCGGTGATGGTGATGATCTATTCGTGCTGGGCTCCGCCCGAGCTCCGCAGAAATCCGATCTAGAGGAAGAACTACGAGATATAGGTTTGAGTTGCACGTGGCAAAGTTTGTGTCTCAAAAACCCTAAAACCTCTAGTATATATATGAGGAGGTGAGGGGCTAGTCTCGGGGATCAAGGGAGCCCCTAGGGCGCCGGCCGAAGTGGAGAGGAGGACTCCAACTCCAATTCGGTTTGGGGAAGGAGGAGTCCTCCTCTTCCT
This sequence comes from Hordeum vulgare subsp. vulgare, assembly GCF_904849725.1. Lineage (NCBI taxonomy): Eukaryota > Viridiplantae > Streptophyta > Magnoliopsida > Poales > Poaceae > Hordeum > Hordeum vulgare. The sequence goes on along the minus strand of NC_058519.1, from coordinate 406,516,132 downwards.
TCCCACCTCCCTCTTTTTTTTGGTTTTCTTTCCTAGGGCCATAGCCCACTTGGAATGGCCTCACCATCCCACTAAGGGCTGGTGCGCCACCCTAGGACTATTGGTCTCACTCCTGGGTGGGTGGGCCCCTCCCGGTGAAAATCCGGATCCCATTCGTCACTCCTGGTACACTGCCGGTAATGCCCGAAATCTTTCCGGTGACCAAATGAAACCATCCTATATATCAATCTTCGTTTCCGGACCATTCCGGAAACCCTCATGACGTCCGCGATCTTATCCGGGACTTTGAAAAACCTTCGGTCACCAACACCTATAACTCAACTATACCGAAACGTCACCGAACCTTAAGTGTGCAGACCCTGTGGGTTCGAGAACTATACAGACATGCCCTAAGACACTCCCCGGTCAATATCCGAAAGCGGGACCTGGATGTCCATATTGGATCCTACATATTCTACAAAAATCTTATCGGTTGAACCTCTGTGCCAAGGATTCATATAATCTCGTATAACATTCCCTTTGTCCTTTGGTATGTTACTTGCCCGAGATTTGATCGTCGGTATCTCTATACCTATTTCAATATCGTTACCGGCAAGTCTCTTTACTAATTCCGTAATACAAGATCCCGTGACTAACACTTGAGTCACATTAGTTGCAAGGCTTATTTGTGATGTTGTATTACTGAGTGGGCCCCGAGATACCTCTCCGTCACACGGAGTGACACATCCCAGTCTTGATCCATGTTAACTCAACGCACACCTTCGGAGATACCTGTAGAGCACCTTTATAGTCACCCAGTAACGTTGTGACGTTTGATACACACAAGGTATTCCTCCGGTGTTAGTGATTTACACATGACCTCATGGTCATAGGAACGAATACTTGACACGCAGAAAAAAATAGCAACAAAATGACACGATCACATGCTATGTTCATAGTTTGGGTCTTGTCCATCACATCATTCTCCTAATGATGTGATCCAGTTATCAAGTGACAACACTTGCATATGGTTAGAAAACCTTAAACATCCTTGATCAACTGGCTAGTCAACTAGAGGCTTACTAGGGACATAGTTTTGTCTATATATCCACACATGTATCTATGCTTTCATTCAATACAATTATATCATGGATAATAAACGATTATCTTGAAATAGGAAATATAATAATAACTATTTTATCATTGCCTCTAGGGCATATTTCCAACATCTAGTGTATTAAGTTCATAAGAATGAAGTAACGATGACATGATGTAGTCAAGACAAAAGCATATGAGAATTCAGCCCGACTTGTTATTCTTAATGGCAACAACATATGCTTGTCAACTCCCCTTGTGTCACTAGGACTAAACACCGCAACATCGAACCCATTACCGAGCACCTCTTCCCATTGCAAGGAGATCTAATATAGTTGGCCAAACCAGACCAAAACTTGAGAGAGGAAATACAAGGCTACACTAAATCATGCATAAAAGAGATCAAAACAGAACTCAAATAAAACAAGGATAGATCTGATCATAAACTCACAATTGATTGGATCCAAACAAACACACCACACAAAGTCATTACATTGAATGGATCTCCATGAAGGTCATGGAGACCATTGTATTGAGATACATAGAGAGAGAGAGAGAGAACCATCTAGCTACTACCTACGGACCCATAGGTATGTGGTGAACTACTCACACATCATCACAGAGGCGGCAAGGTTGATGTAGATCCCCTCCGTGATGAGTTCCCCCTCCGGTGGAGTACCGAAAAAGGCCGCTAGATGGGATCTGGCGAGAACATAGGCTTGCGGTGGCAGAAAAAGTATTTCGTCGACTCCCTTGAGGGTTTTGGAATATTGCTGAATTTATAGTGGAAGAGGTAGTGTAAATGGAGCATGGAGGGCCCCACACAACATCACAGTGTGCCCTGGTGTTGTGTGGGGTCCTATGGCAAGATCTTTCTTGGCCTCCAAGTTCCAGGTGATCCTTATCTTCAATAAAAAAATCCTCAAAAAGTTTTGGGACGATTCGATCTTATTTGATATTGATTTCATGCAAAACAAAAACAGGGCAGAAAACAGGAACTGATACTTGGCACTAAGTTAATATGTTAGTCCCCGAAAATGATATAAAAAGATATAAAATGATAATCGAAACATCCAAGCATAATAATATCATAGCGTGGAACAAGCAAAAATAATAGATACATTGGAGACGTATTAATAGTCTCCTCAACACTCAATCACTCTCTCATAGGTTTGGCATGGGTAGGAGAGATTGATTTTGTGGAAAGCCACTTGGGGAGGCTAGAGATCAAGTTTCAAATGGTTGGATTGGAATCACTTGATCTCAACACATGAGTAGGTGGCTCTCTCTCAGAAAAATGGATTGGGCAAGTGTGTCTGTTCTAAGTGCTTCCTCCATGAATGAGAGGAGGTGGAGGGGTATATATAGGCATCCCCCAAAATCCAACCATTACAACATTATTGCTCAACTCGGTGACACCGAAATGAATCTCGGTGTTACCGAGTTGCACTAAATGTGGAAAATTTTGAATTATCAGTGAGACTAATATATGAATCTCAATGGTACCGATATGATGACCTAGAGCAGCTTCCAAATCTCAGTGAGACCGAGTCCAATCAGAGAAATTCTGATTCTTGGAATTTTCCCAACAGAAAGTTGGTCACATGCTTTCGGTGGCACCAATGTGAAACTTGGTGGTACCGAGAGTATGGTTTCGCAAAGTTTCTGTCACTGGAAAAATCGGTAGGGCCGAGTGGGAAAACTTGGTGGCACCGCTCTTGCTATCTGTGTTGGGACACAGATATTTGTGGGAGAATGACTGAATATTTTTGGTGGTTACCTTTAAGCACTTGAGCAACCAATTCATCATAATACCTCACCCCTTTTAATAGTATTTTCTTTTCTAAGGACTCACAAACTGATTTATCACAAATGTAAATTTTAGAGTCCTCTTGCTTGAAGCTTGAGCCAATCCTTTTCCTTTCCTTTCGTCAAGGGGCTTGTCCTGACAATTCTTTAGCCAATGCTCTGTGTGGACTATACCTGAAATATACTAAATAAAAGTGTTAGTCCGAGAGACAATGTATGTTGTAATGAATTTATCAAAACTACAAAGGGATCATATGTGCTTTAAATCCCCCTTTTTGGTAATTGATGAAAATATACAAGCAAAGCTTAAAATAAAAATAGGAATTTGATAGCTTTGAAAGATACATGACTACTACAAGCTCCCTGTCAGGAAAATGACACCTATGGGAACCTCCAAGGATCCCTTGGTCATACGGCGGGGAGGGAGGAGGCACCAAGAGAAGAGCTAGCGATCAGCACCGGGAACATTTTTTACCCAGGTTTGGGCAGCTTAGCGCGTAAAATCCTACTCATGCTTTGCTTGTTGTATTGGGTGCTAACTGTAGGGTTACTTGCTATAGTGATTGCCTTTCGACTAGTCGTCAAAGAGTCTAAACCCCAAAAGGTCCAACCCCTAGAAATGAGCTTTGGGCCTCCTATTATAAGCAAAGGGATCACCAACAGTGCTCTGTAGTGGGTTCGTGAGTCGCATAGTGAGTAGGGCTCATCGCTATCTATCTACCTCAGTGTCAGGGGCAATAAATGTCTTGTCAGGCCCCCTGACCTGTATTAAGGTGCCATCGACACGTATCCAGGTGTTCTGACACCTGGGTGTTGTGATGCGCATGAGGGATGCGCTGGAGCGGTGGCAGTCGATGGCACTGTGGTAGGAGGGACACCTGGTGGGCGAAGGGGGCTTGCCGGCTTGGTGTCCTTGTCGGTGGCCTAATCTGTATTCCCGGCAAGGAGATCTTGCCGGGTCTTGGACGTCTTCCCGGCAAGGAGGGCTTGCAGAGGCCTTGTTTATCTTCTCGGCAAGGAAGGCTTGCCGGGGCCGTGCGTGTCTTCCCGACAAGGAGGACTTGCCGGGGCCTTGTAGCTTGGTCTTGTTCTTCACATCTTTGGAGGGGTGTGGCCTTGGTGAGCTTGGGTTTATCTTCCCACCAGCCCTCTTCGTGCACTGTCGTCAATGGTGTTGCTGGCACCCGTGCACAAGTGTGGGGCACAGGAGACCCCAGTCTTCAATGCACCGACACTCCCCTTAAATGTGTGCAATCCCTTTTTAAAGGATAGTTGCTTTGGACTGGATGGGCTCACACATGGTAGAAGGACAAGACAAGTCATATAAGTCTTGGCTTTATACATCAAATATATGTGAATGAAGAACTTCCATGTTCAAGACTAACTCTTGCAAACAACATGTGCAAGAGACAATATATCATCATGAACATGGATATGATGCATACACTTACCTTGAGGTTCTTGAGCGTCTTAGGAGTAGGAGTACACTTTGGAAAACAAATGGTAGATAACACATGAGTACTCTATTCTAAAGATGCAAAGAGCTTCAACATTACGAAGATATGGAGAACATATGAGAAATCTAATTTGATGATAAATATGTCTCCAAGAATAGTGAGAACTTTCTCCTTCGAGGATGACTATGTAATAATTTCCTCCCCCCCCCTGAATCATAGCATGTAAATATTGGGAGTAGGTAGGGTGATACAAGTTTAATCCAAAGATAGCAATAAAACAAATATGTCTCGTTCCCCCTTAATGGTATTTCTCCCAGAGTATGTAAGGTTTGATATATCTCCTCCTATGGTAGATATCCCCTTAGGTAGACCTCCCCTTAAGCATCGGTATTTAGAAGCTTTGAGATATCCCCCCTTTGGCATTAATTTCCGAAAATGTCAGAGGGTAAGGGATCATTGAGAGAACGGGATCATGTGCTCTTATCTCTTTGATAAGGGTTCCTCGAATTTGTATTTCCCCCCTTAAGAATTTGTTAAGAGTTCCTTGAACCATCTCCCCTAGGATCCTAGATGTTTCTCCCTCTTATATTGTGGGATCCCTAAAGATTTCTCCCCTAGAGAAGTTTTCTCCCCCTCGGAAATTGTGGGAAGCAAGATTATATCCTCCTTTGGAAAAAATGGAAATGTTCAATAAGAGCTTAGGAGGTAATAAAAGTTGGGCTCACTCAACATTTTTCTCCCCATTACGCAAAAATTCAGAAATATCTGAAAAATCATAGGTAGTGATAAATTTCGGAGTCACCGAGGCATTATGGTTCGCTAGAACCGAGAATGATAGTAGGCCTCTCGAAGAAGTGAGTTAGACCGAGTTTTCCAAATCGGTGAGACCGAGTTGCAATGAAAATCAACTCCTTAACTCAATCACACAAACATTATCCACATACTTTGAAAACAGAAATATCCAAAGACTAAAAAGGAAATAAGAGAAAAAACACATTTTTTGTTTTTTTGATTTTTTTTAAAATTTATACATACATATAGATGAGAGTTGAATGGTTCCATGAAAGTATGCAATGGAAAATGTGAACCATACAAGAATCTCCATCTAGATATTGGGCGGCGACTAGGTCACCTATATTAGAGTATATTGACATGAGGAGTCAATCAAGAATGCTTGATCTTAGGTCATACTCATTCTTAACACAAAATGGGGTTACCATTTTTCGGTTAAGCTTTTTAATGTGTTCATATCCCTTGAGTTGCTTTACCTCATGACTTGGTGCAAAGCCTTATCAAGGATATGTGTACATACCTTCGAATGATGTTGATGATGTGGTATGAGGTGAACTTGTCATGGATGCTCAATGTTGATGATGATCATCTTGAGTTGGAAGCTATCCTTTTCATTTTAGTTCACTTTTCACCTACATTGGTTAGTCATGCAAGGAAGAACATAATATATCCAAATGACAACAGTGAATTTTATTCATTGAATAGTTGTCAAGGATATGATTTTGTTGTCTTCTTCCTTTATCTCCGAAGAAGGGGTTGTTGATACTTGGGCATGTGAAGGTTGCTTTTGATATAAGTTGATGACAATCTTGTCGAGTGTAGTCCTTCCAAGTACCTGCAAATTGTTACATGCAATACAAGGGATCATAGTTTTCCAAGATATAAGATAGTGTCATATCAATAGCATCAAGGAATATACAGTCAAGCTCATGCCCTTGGATGCATCCTAGTAAGTCTAGCTCAAGTTTCAAGCATGAATGATGTTCAATACACTCCTCAAATTAAAAAATACTTTCTCATCAAGTGGTTTGGTAAAGATATCAGCTAATTGTTTATCGGTACGAACATGCTTGACATCTATATCTCATTTACCAACATGATCACGAACGAAATAATGTCGCACTTCAATATGTTTAGTTCAAGAATGTTGCACATAATTATAGGCAATTTTAATGGCACTTTCATTGTCACACAATAATGGAACATGTCTCACATGAATGTCATAATCCTTCAGAGTTTGAGTCATCCATAATAATTGCGCACAACATGATCCGGCGACAATGTATTCTGCTTCAGCACTAGATAAATATACCGAGTTCTGTTTCTTGGATGAACAAGGCACAAGAGATCTCCCAAGAAATTGACATGTACCCGAGGTGGATTTTCTATCAACCTTGTCTCTAGCATAGTTCGAGTCGGAAGAGCCAACAAGATTAAAAGAAGATCCTTTAGGATACCATATACCAAAGTTTGGCGTATGCATTAAGTATCTCACAATTATTTTCGCATCCTTTAGATGACACTCTTTAGGTGACGCTAGATATCGGGCACACATGCAAACACTCAACATGATATCGGGACGGGAGGCACATAGATATAGCAATGAATCGATAATTGATCGATAAACCTTTTGACCGACCGGTTTGTCCTCCTTAGTAAGGTCAACATGTCAACTTGTAGGCATGGGGGTTCTCATACTTTTGCACTCTTGCATGTTGAACTTCTTGATTAAGTCCTTGGTGTACTTGATTTGAGAGATAAACGTACCTTGTCTTGATTATTTGATTAGCAAACCAAGGAAGAATTTCAGCTCACACATCATAGACATGTCATACTTCTCTGATATCAACCTTCCAAATTTCTCACTAAAATGTGGGTTAGTAGAACCAAAGATAATATCATCCACATATATTTGGCACACAAATAGTACTTCATTAACTCTTTTAGTGAATAAGGTTGCATCAATTTTACCAACCTCAAAACCCCTTTCAATGAGGAACTTTGTTAGGCATTTGTACCAAGCTCCAGGGGCTTGTTTAAGACCATATAAAGCTTTACAATGTTTGTAAACATGATTAGGTTTATTAGGGTTCACAAAGTCACGAGGTTGTCTGACATAAACCTCCTCCTCAATTGCAGCATTTAGAAAAGCACTTTTGCTATCCATTTGGAAAAGAGTAATATGATGGTGATTGGCATAAGCAAGAAGAATACGTATGGCTTCAAGTCTAGCAACGGGGGCATAGGTCGTCCTTACCTTGGACTCGAGTGTAACAATGTGCTACAAGACCCGCCTTCTTGCGTACAACTTGACCATCTACATCTTGCTTCTTCCGAAACACCCATTTTGTACCTATGATGTTGTGCTCGTCCTTGGGCTTTTCAACAAGTGTCCACACTTGATTCCTCTAGAAGTTGTGTAGCTCTTCATGCATGGCATTCACCCAATCCGGGCCTCGAAGGGGGCTTCTTATACCTTCATAGGCTCAAAGGTAGAGATAAATGAGTAATGCTCACAAAAGTTAGCAAAACGAGATTTAGAGCGAGTGATTCTCTCGGTTTGTATGTCAAGGAAGATTTGATTCAGCGGATGATCCTTAGACACTCTTGCTCAAACTCGTGACAGCTTCTTTTTGTTGGATGGTGGAGCTTCCTCATCATCATATTCTTGTTCGTTGTCGTTGATGGTGTCATCTCCTTGAGGTGGTGGTGAGGAAAGTTGAGGTGGATCCTCACAATGTACTTCTTCCTCTTCTTCATCATGTCGTGTACCGCTTGTGTATGCATCCATGTCATTTTGTGGTTCGCCTTGAAGCGAAGTAGGAGATTACATTTGAGTTCATGGAGTACTTTCCTTCACCTCCATGGGACGAACCTTGCCGATAGGTAGATCTTGGATGGCTTCCGAAGGTTCCTTATCTCATACATCAATTGGTAATTTCTTGACTTGTGAACCATTAGATTCATCAAACTTCACATCTACCATCTCTTCAAATTTTCAAGTGAAGGTGTTGTAGACACGGTAAGTGTGAGAATTTGATATGTAACCAAGTAGGAAACGTTCATGGGATTTAGGAAAAAAATTAGAGCGACGATTCTTATCAAGAATGTAGCACTTAGAGCAGAATAGTTGAAAGTATTCAACTTGGGTATGTTACCACTGAGTAGCTCGTATGCCATTTTACCGAGAAGCTTGTGTAATTAGAGTCGGTTTATGACGTGACAAGCTGTTTCCACGGCTTCTGCCCAAAAGTGTCTTGGCATCTTGTATTCGTCAAGCATCATTCTGGCCATCCACATGAGAGTTCGGTTCTTCCTCTCAACAACTTCATTTTCTTGAGGTGTGTACGTCACCGAGAACTCACGTGAGATACCTTCTTCGTCAAGAACAGTATCCACATTTGTGTTCTTGAGCTCTGTTGTGTTGTCACTCCGGACTTTCTTGATCTTCACTTCAAATTAGTTTTTGGGCTTTTCGAGCGAAGTTTTTGAAGATCTTTTGTACCCGCGACTTATCATCAAGAAAGAATACCCATGTAAATCTGGAAAAATCATTAATAATGACTAAACCATAAGAATTTACACTGAGGCTCTTGTATGAATTTGGACCAAAGAGATCCATGTGAAGCAGCTCGAGTTTCCTTCTTGTAGTCATGATGTTCTTCACGGGATGACTTCCACCGACTTGCTTTCCTGCTTGACAATCACTACAAAGTCTATCTTTGTCAAAGATAACATCTTTAACATCAAGAATATGATCAGCTTTGATAAGTCTGTCAAGGTTACGCATAGCAACATGTACTAGCCTTCTATGCCATAACCAGCATTTAGAAGATTTTGCAATAAGACATGTAAGGGGTTTGAATTTTTAGCAAAATCGACAATGTATAGATCACCTCTACGAAAACGAGTGAAGAGCGTGTTATGATTGTTGCTACGAAACACTTGGCAGTCAACTTTGATAAATAGTACATTGAAACCAAAGTATGCTAGTGTAGATATGAAAAGAAGATTGTAGCCAAGGGATTCAACAAGCATGACATTTTGAATGGAGCTATCATAAGATATGGCCACCTTACCAAGACCAAGTACCTTACCCTTGGAGTTATCTCCAAAAGTCTCATACCTTCGATGTCCCCGGTTTGGTGTGATCTCATGGAACATGTATTTATCTAGGGTTATGTGATCCGTGCATCTACTGTCAAGTATCAATTCTTTTCCTCCGGCCATATAGTCTCTAAGGTTCGCCATAAGACTACGGTTCCTCATTTTCTTCTCATACTCGATGGCAAACTCCTCATCTTTGTTGCAGTAGCCGTGCTTCACGTTTTCATTGTCACACGGGTTATCCTCGTCATACGAATCAAAGATTTCATCAGAATTTAGACTATGACAATGCTCATGTTTATGCATGTGAATGGCTTCAACAATGACATCGTTTATGGTAATGACATCTCCTTTAGCACACATGAGGTCACGAAGCTCAAATAGACATTTATCAAAATTAGGATCACTTGGCTTCATTTTGTGAAAGGCAATGCATTTATGGAAAATGATATCAAGATTTTTCAGGGAATAGTTTGAATATCTTTCCTCTAAGTTATTCCACAAAGTATGAGCAAACTCAAAGTTCTGCATTTGATTAAGCACATTTCTTGGCAATCCTGTAATGATAATATTTATAGTTTTAATATTGCCAAGCATATCAAGTCCTTCATCATGAGAAGGATGTAAGGGATCAATGGGAGGCACATAGGGATATTCAACATACTTGCGCAAATGGAATTCATCAAATATATCAAGCATTTCATCTTTCCATTGTCTATAATGCTCCCCATCAAGAACAAGCACTCTACAACTAAGATTCCCCAAACTAGGCACATCCATCTTCCTCCAATGGTATTTAAACCAAGTCTATGGAGACCAAAGCTCTGATACCAATTGTTAGATCGATAGAAGAGGTGTCTAGAGGGGGGTGAATAGACTACTTGCATAAATTGAAATCCTAACCTTTTCCGAGTTTTAATGGCTGGCAGATTTTAGCAATTCTAACAAGTCTAGTGCACCGTACACATGCTAGTCAACAAATATGGCAGCGCAAAGGTAGGACATTTCACATGTAAGTAAGGAGTAGAGATTAGGAAGATCAAACACAAAGATGAACTTGGCGGTTTTTGGAGTGGTTCCGATAGGTGGCGCTATCATACGTCCATGTTAGTGGAGACTTCAACCCACGGAGTGTAAAGGGTGTGAGAGTCCATGGAGGGCTCCACCACAAGGAGTCCACAAAGAAGCGACCTTGTCTATTCCACCATGGCTTACATCCACACAGGACTAGCCTCACTCACGGTACATCTTCATGAAGTAGGTGATCTCCTTGTCCGTAAAAACTTCTTGGTTCAACTCCACAACACAAACTAGGAGGCTCCAAGCGACCCCTAACCAATCCAGGAGGCACCACCCTCTAAAAGGTAATCGACGCGGTAGAACAATGAACTCATTGCTCTTCTGGTTCCAAAGATAGTCTTCTCAACACTGAATCACTCTCTCACAGATTTGGCACGGGTAGGAGAGATTGATTTTATGGAAAGCAACTTGGGGAGGGTAGAGATCAAGTTTCAAATGGTTGGATTGGGATCTCCTGATCCTAACACATGAGTAGGTGGATATCTCCAAGAAAAATGGATCACGCAAGGGTGTGTGTGTGTGTTCTGAGTTCTTCCTCTACAAATGAGAGGAGGTGGAGGGGAGACCGATTCCAATCTCGAAAAATCTGATTCTTGGAATTTGCTCAACTGAATGTAGAACCAATGTGAAACTTGGTGGTACCAAGAGATTGGGGTTTGGTAAAGGATCTGTTATTGGAAAATAGGTAGGGCCGAGTAAGAAAAGTTGGTGGCACCGATTTTGCTGTTTTGGCTTGGGACAGAGATATTTGTGGGAGAATGACTGAATACATTTGGTGGCTATCTCTAAGCACTTGGCAACCAATTCATCATAATACCTCATCCATGTTTAATAGTATTGGCTTTCCTATGGACTCAAGAAGTAATTTCTCACAAATGTAAAATGTAGAGTCCTCTTGCTTGAAGCTTGAGACAATCCTATTCCTTTCCTTGAATCAAGGGGTTTCTCCTCACAATCCTTTGGTCAATGCTCTCTGTGGACTATACCTGAAATATACTAAGTATAAGTGTTAGTCCAAGAGACAATGTATGTTGTCATGAATTATCAAATTCATCAAGGGAGCATATGTGCTTTCAAACCTTCTAGGCTTGGGGTCTAGTCAATCTAGGGTTGTTGCAAGTCATTCCCGGAATGAAGCCAATGTTGCCGACAAGCAATGCATCTAGCAAGCACAACATCAACTAGCAAGAGCAAGAGCTCAGTGGAGCGGAGCTTTCCCCCGGTGGCGCATCTTCCCAGTTAGGCAGAGCCGGCAAAACAAGATTTCCACGTGGCCCATCAGGCTTGATGTCGGCAAGATCCCTACTGCCCCCACACACACTTGTACCCGACAGGTGGTGCACACATCGAACTCTGTCGACAACTGGTAGACGTGCAAGCGGTTAGGTAGAGCATGCGGCTAAGTGGCGGACCATCGCCCGAGAATAAACTTTATTGACACCCGTTGCTATACGGGTCGACACCAGCATTCACCCCATGTAAACACCATTTTAGCTACTATGGTAGCCCATTACAATGAAAAGGAGGTCCATGGCTACATTTAGAAAGGTCGACCCTTTTTCCATTTACACGCCTAGCTCCGCTCCTCGTGCGTCCTTGTCGGGGTGCCGCGCTCTTGTATTTGGACACACCCACGCTAAATTCCAGAACACATGACATAGGGTTTTACGCTTCCGACCACCCTGAACCTATCGAAATCCCTCGAGTGCCTCAACCACAAGGATTGCTCTGATCCCATGATACATCTCCAACGTATCTATAATTTTTGACCGTTCCATGCTGTTATTGTCATTGTTTTGTCCAGACAGATGCCATGGGGTGGCACTACAAGGAATATGCTAATACACGACGCTATTTTTTCGTCGCTATATCGTCACGGTTTTTAATTTACGATGATCTCACAACAAAAAACCAAGCATCAAAAATGGAGTGTCACAAATGAACAGCAGCGATGTTTTGATCAAAATCATCGTAGCTTTTACGATGATTCCTGGATCGTCGTAACCTTTACGATGATCCTAAATCGTCGTTGGCAATCAAACCCAGTCCTACGTGGCAAAATTACGACGAAATCAAAACGTCATGGTTGAAATCAACCCAACCCATCCCAATTGATCACATGGGCTTTTACTTATTGGGCTTCTTTTTGGGCCTTAGCCTATTTACAGTCCCTTTAGTAAAAAAAATTCGAATTTTGATTTGTGGCCTTTTACTTTCGATTGATATTCTTTTTTGATAATTTCATTTTTGTACTGGTCCCACATGTCATGCTGATCTCAAAATTAGTCCTACACGTCAGAAATTTCACATTTTGTCAAATAAATATCATAACTTGGTCCCCTTGTCAAGTTCCATTTCATAGGTATTCAAATCACATTCAGAATCAATATTTCAAACAGGCAAGGGAGCAAATGAAATTCGTCCAAACCAGCATTAAATTTGTCTATTACAATCTTTACACTACACCACAACCCAGACATACCTAATACTGCCTACTATTACATTACATATGCTACTCTTTGTTTATACGCTTCATAGCTTCACACTTGATTTTGTACTTCACCTGTGGAAAAAATAAGAATAAGATGTGAACTAGCACTGCAGGTATTAAATAACAACATTTAAAAAAAGTGTGAACTAATACTTTTGGTATTTAAATAACAGAATTTACAAAAGAATGAATAGTGGCCGAGGTGCACATTATTTAACTATTTAAAGATGAATAGTTCCACGTTTCAAATTAATTGTAGGGCAAGTCATGAGGATATTAGCAATGGTGCACATGAAGGTAGAACATGACCATGGCCATATTTTTATCTCATCTATCGTTTATGCAAACACACTAACATGTCATCCAAGCAACAAAACATATGTACTATTTTCACTTCTAGTACCAAATAGCATTTCAATGTTCAGACTTGAGATAAGCAGGGATACAAATGTACCAAGCAGGCTAGCACCATCTTCACACTTGCTGCCACTATTCATCTTTAAATAATAATTTCTATCAAGCTTCGTTATTGCCACTATTCATCTTTAAATAACAGTTTTCATCAAGCTTCGTTGCTGCCACTAACCATAAGCATAAATCGGTTGAAACGTCCATTGGATTTTGTGTAGCATGCCAGGTTTGGTTTATAGAAGGAGTTTCAGTTTCCTCAAAAATAGTTTATAAAGACGCCATAGGTGCACACACAGAGGAGCGCGTACCTTTGGCGGAGCAGGCACTAGCGGAGAAGTGACGAGCGATGCTCCCGGGCTCCCAGTCCAGGACACTGTGCACCCTTCGCAGCTGCATAGGACAAACACGTGTAGCCATGAGCATATGAAAAAAACGTACATGTGAATGGCTTGAAGCCTATGAAATAGACGCGAGACCAAGGTTCTGCAATGGCTTGAAATTACAGATTTGCCAATAGATAGGCTGCGAGACCACGGTTCGAACATGGCGTTAGAAAAGCAAGGAAATTACAGATTTGCCAATATGAAGGCGATTTATGATTGTGAATCGGCACTTCCTAGTGTATAAACTTAGATGCAGCTATGTGAGAGATCAGACCATAAGCTCATTTTGGCTATGCGAGTGTAAGACCTGCTGAATACTAATGCACTCTTCTCTGGCTACTGAATACTAATGCACTTCCTAGTGTATAAACATAGATGCGACCTGAGTGGAGCATAAATGCAAAAGTCTCTCGACAAACAAGAATTTTTTTCTTTGCATGCAAGGAGGTGGTCTGATTTGATTTCTTGCACAGCCTGTCCAGCTAGAACCCTGCATCCATCCCGTGGGGTTCTTCCAAACGGTGCGTGTAGAAGAAAGAAAATAAAGAAGGGGCAAAACAAATTGGTTCAAACATGAGTGTGTCATGACCAGTTCTGTTTTCTAAGAGACGCACCACGCATGTAGTAGCGCTTGCCAAATGGAGAAATGATAGTCAATTTCCAGCTTAGCAACTATATTTAGTGACCCATGGTTTCCTTATAATGGCTGTGTAAGAGGTAGCTGTAAAATGGATATAGTGATAAGATAATACAAGCCCGCGGCAAATTCGACAGGATCGAGACTGGATGGATGGTTACCTTCCGAGGACCTTGGCGAGGGTGACGATATCTGCACATTGAGTAAACTGGATATGGCGATTGCCTGGAGCTCTTTCTGGGCATAGAAGGCTTCCATTCCTAACTTGTAGCTACTTCCAAAGGCTATGTGTGATATGATATCTGCTGTTACGTACTTCCTGGACAGATTTGTCCAATACACCGAACGTGCTTTGGGCGCAAGACACCATCGTTTTTGTCATCGCTTAACATTCAAGGTGAAAACAATATGAGTACTAATTGCATACAAAGTTAAGCCATGCCTATGTTGTATTTTCATTCACTGATGATTTGATTTGACACTCTGTATTTGAAACTCTGATGTAATATGTCATATTGATGTTGAATGTAAAATACAGGAAGATGGATTATTATATTACTATTAAGGAAAATATGAATGGCAAATTTCTATAAAACCAAAAAAACAAGTACAACCTTCATACTGAAGTTGATGTTTTTGGCATCATCTCAAGTAGATGCGATATTTTTCTTGAACCAAACTAGGATCCAGGGAACACTAAAAATTACGTATCAGCATCATCAATGAGCACAACACAGTTGCGTTGAACGCCGCACAATACGGATCAGTCTGCCAGGGTTCTTAGTTACCAAAGAATGCACCTAAATTTAACCCAGTCCCGGATCTGTATGTGCACCTTGAGGAGCAGAGAACTGCACCTAAGTTGCAGCAAAGCTTCCGAACAACTATGGCGGCAGGCTGATGTGCAGTGGGGATTTCACTACTAAGGATGGATGGTGATGATTGGCAAGGAGCATTAGGACCTATGGAATATGCACATGCAGATGAGGTCGACTTCAAAAGTTGTTGAGAAGAATGATCTGGACACTGTGACATAGCCCTGCAACATCAAGCACTTGTATGGTTTCTTGAGGCATATCCCTCTGCCTTCCTTTGAGGAACTGCTGGAGGTGGTACAGGTCTGTCCTCCCAGCAATTCTAATGGTGATCTTGTATTCCCTTTTCGCCCTGCAAATGAAGAGGGAGATCAAGTTAGCAGGTACAAACACAATGCATAAGGAAGTTGATCGCACTTGTATATATGTTGCAGAATGCAGATCTGACCTTTCTTTGTCTTTCTTTTCCGGATCAACCAGTGTAACAAAGAACTCCTCTGACTCGAATGGAAGTGCGCCTGCAGTGTAAAGGCTGTTTCTTCCATCATAGGAAGGCAATTTGCGGCCAAGGGATGTCTTGTCGTCCACCTTGATTAGCTCACTGAGTACCTCTCTGTTGACAGCTCTTGATTTTGACTCTGGGTTAATGTAAACCTGCAGCACGACGTTTCAACCTCTTATTATGCATGCGAAAACTGCACCGGCAACAAACTAGAATCGCTGAAGTAACACTGAACTAACGCTAGACTGGAATATGCCTTGGTCACCAAATATTAAAACACATTTAGCACATGAACATTAACTGGGCTGCATAGCGCTACATCAGTAACTGGAATCGCTTTTCTCCGATGACGCTAAGATCAAGATGATCATGCGGAACTCACTATGGCAAGCTGCTGCTACTCACATCCATGACAAACCACTATGCTACTCCGCTGCTGTGCGAAAGCAGGAACACTAGAAACCGGCCGACGGACTAGAATCTTCCGTCACAGACCTTCAATCACAAAATGGTCTACTCCTTCTGGGTTTGCTACTTTTTATTTGTTCGTTCATTACTAGTAAAACACCACCTCACAATGTATTTGGTACTACTGTTTATTTGTTCAGTGTTACTAGTAAGAGTGTCTCACGATGGATTTGGCAATGACTTGCAGCACCCGTATCCACTCAAAGGCTCCAAGGGACCGCCGTCGTTGCCGCCGCGACCCACCCTCGTCTTCCTGATCGCGCTCCTTGGCCTCTACGTGTGCTACCTCTCCTTCAACCAAATAAGGATGAAGGGCAAGCATTAGGTATCACTAACTAATGGATGATGTCTTTCACCCTCCCACTATCATAATAAATTGAACCGTTTAGTCTTATGTTCAGTGCGCGAATGACCTCGAGAGAATAAAGCTTTTGAGAATCTACAAGAGCCACCACCAAACTTATGAGACATCTTTGAACCTAGGCAAGTGACAGGTTGGTGGGTACAGAAAGATGCTACTACGTATGTCTGAATTTTGGTGGATGGGTTTGACTGAAGATGAGAGGAGTCACTCCCTTGATGTGGCACGATGAGGAAGTCGTCGTCGGTGTTGCAGAAGGCGAAACCGTCCATGGACTTGTTGGCAGCGTACCTGCAAGTTGGAACAGGACATGAGCATGAACAGACAGCACTGTCAATCAGACATTCAATTAGGAAGGAGCAGACAACCCTGTTTCTTGAGGTTGTCGATGGTGACGCCCTGGTGGGACTCGTTGCGGCCGGTGAGGAGGAAGGTCTTGAATCCGAGGTCGCGGACCTTGCTGTATTGGCGGAGGCTAGAGGGGATCACCGACGCCTCCCCCGTCTCCACCCACTGGTCGAACTCGCGGTGGTCGAACAGCTCCAGCCTGCCATTGCCCGCAAATTGAAAAGCGCACGTAAGTCAACAATCTCTCTTGCAAAGTTGGAATCCCCTGGTTCGCCTGGCTCACCCGTATCCATGCTGCGCGTAGTAGGGGAGATTGGAGAGCAGCATCCCGTCAACGTCGAAGACCCACGCGGCTTGCATGGAGTCGGTTGCGGCGGCGTCCCCAGTGGCGGCGTCGCGGGCGTACGTGGAGGCCTCCCGTGCGACCAGGTCGAGGTTGGAGCGGTACGCATGGCCGGTGAGGTACGCGCGGGCGTGCAGCATGCAGTCCCTGGCACGTCGCCAGGTTGTTGGCCTTCCCCGCCGTCCTCCAGCTGGTGCACCGCAGCTCGACGGCCTTGTCACCTCCCTTCTCCACGGCGGGCAGCTGGATGACGAGCGGCAACTGGGCCTGTTTCCGATGGCGCGGGGTGGTGAAGGAGGTGTTGGAGAGCTACTCGGCATAGAGCCCCAGCGGGCAGAGCAGCGGGCTGTTTTGTCCATTGGCCGGGAGCGACCCCGGGATGGCCTCCGATGAAAGTCTGTTGCCCAGCCTCGACATGGCAGCGAGGAGATGGGGGTCAGGGAGGACTGGATCGGGAGGGGGCAAGGAGGGGAAGGAGGTGGCGGCGGCGAGGATGACGAGGGAGGAAGGGTGCGATGAGGAGAAGGATGGATGGGATCTGAGCTAGGGTTTGGCTGCGGGTGGGGTTATTTTTTTTTTCTTTTTTTTCGTGTGAGATTGTGATATAGATGGATGGATGGATGGGCGCCATGTCATCGATCCGTGGGAAGAGTTTTGATTGGCTGAAAAAATCAGTGCTTTAAAATAGTTTTCAAGTACGAAAAATAAAGGAATTTTGTGAAGTATATATCAAAAATATTTTGCAAAAGGACATCACACAAATTTTTACTAGAGTTAGACCACATTTTATGGATGAGGACCAATCTGTATGCATTTCTCATCTTTCTAGCTATTTTTAATCATTTTCAGAGTGGAAGAAATGGTTTTTTTTAAGAACCTACCAAATATTTTAAATATTTTCCGAATGACAGAATGTTAGGTTGCTTCAGAAACTAGGATGAGGGTGGGATAGAATGGACCCACGAGTGACATGTCAACATAGTTAGAACATGTTACGTCATTTTATAATCGTCGTAGAAGTTATGACGATCTCATCTTATGCGGTTACGATGTTTTTGACTCACATCGTCGTAATTTATATGTAGATTTGATCCCCTCAAATGGTTTACGACAATCTCGGATGAAATCGTCATTGATTTATGACGAATTCATCACTGACATCTTAAAAAACGTTATGTATGAGCATATTTCTTGTAGTGTGGCTTATCTCGAGTGGTTGGGACAATGTGCTTCGATGGACTCCGGGAACGGGATTGGGAACAAGTGGTGGTGACACGCGATGTACCTAGGTTCAAGGCCCTCCGTGGGAGGTAACACCCCTAGTCATATCGGAGTTGTTATATGGTAGATGAGGGCTACAATGGTGCTCCTTGAGCTACTTCCTAGAGGAGGAAGAAGGACCTGGTTGCTCTCCTTGCCTCTATACATGGGTGAGTGGGTGCGGGTGTGTGTGAATGATTGGCCGACCCCGTTGCATGGGGAGGGCCACGGGATTTTATAGGTAAGCCTCCCTGGGTTACGATATACATGATTGGTGTGGGTGGGGCCCAGTTGGCAGCTTCTCTGGCCGACTGGAGGGTCCCATCTCTGGTGTGTTGTTGTAGCTGGTGGGGCCTGCCGGATGCAGGGTCTCATCAAAGTGGCGCCCCGTGAATCCCGTGTCGCTCCTACCTGTGGCTGGTGGTACGGCTAACTCCCCTACGGCCACATGTGAGGGGTGGCAGGGAGTAGGCGGTGATGAGCACCAAGTAGTCCCAGTACCGCCTCACCCGGTCACAGTGTGCAGATGTTAGTGATACGGCCGGCTCCACTTTAGCCATGCGTGTACAGTGTCATCGAGTGGCGTCATGTCCCGTCGAAGGGGACGAGTCTTGTCGTATGGACTGATGACTGGTAGGAGGGGGCCCATCAGCTCGCGGGTCGCTTGGAGCCTAAGGGATGATGGTATAGTTGCGAGTCGGCCGAGATGGCCGGAGCTGGCTCGCTAGAGCCGGCGCTTGAGGGGCCGAGCCTGTCCCGAAGTTTTTTGAAAATGGGCATGAAGGGAGATGAGGTTACCCCAGGGTTATCCCCACAACAGTAGTCCCCAAAGCTGAAGAGTCCCGCCTGTTCATAGTGACGGGTTTAGCCGGCTTGTCTCCGAGAGTCCTTGTTAGCGAAGCCTCGGAGCCAAGTTCGTCTGCTGTGTGCCAGGCCCGCTAAGCTGGGGAGTCGATGTCAGATAGAATGTCACGGTGCCTCGATGCCAAGGAGCGGGGCCGCCACGCGTCGAGCACCACAGGCCTAGCCCAGGCAAGCTACGCCGGTGATCATACGTGTCCTAGAGCTAGGGCCCACCCTGCCAAGGCCTCGGCCCGCATGCGAGATCATCTGTGGCCGAGGTGGCCACCGGCCGGCTTGTGCGAGCGCATTAATGCGTCCGCGCAAAGTGGGGGGGATTGGAGATCGTGCGCAACCGATCCATTCCCCTGCTCACCCTTCCAGGATTTAAATGGAGGGGAGGGGCACGGAGAGGGCCCTCGCTTCCCTTATACCGCTAGATAAAGAAATAAGGCAAGCACACGTGGCACACACCTTGCGAGCGCCGTCCGCCGCCGACAAAATCAGCGCCTCCGCACAAGAACTTCTTCTGTGCCGTCATGGTCGCCGCCTTGCCCGAACCTTCCCCGAGCAAATCGATGGGCAGTAGGGGCGTGGGATGTCAACGACATCGGTGAGGACCACCTCGCGTACCTCCGCCTCCGCCGTCACTTGCCACCGCAGGGCGCCTTGGCGGCGCGGCTTCCCATGAGCGCCATCCCCCCTTCCTCAACCAGCCGCCAACTACACGGCTGCATTGGGGGGAGCATCCACAGGAGGCTGTCGAGCTGGTGAACCAGGCTGTCGATCAGTCTGGGTGCTGACGGGCACGGAGGGCCTCAAGGTCGTCGATGTCACCATCACTATGGTAGCATGCGATGTCCTGCCGCTCGAGCACCGCCCGCATCGCATATGCTTCATGTGGGGCAAGCACGACCCGTGCCAGATCTCCACGAAGGAGATGAACCAGGTCGCCATCGCGCTACAGGTGAACATGATCTCCACCACTCGACTAGAGGAGGCGGGATGGAATTGGGGAAAATCCCATTACGACAGGATGTATCCGCCGCCCGAGGTACGCAACGCAGTGTCGAACCCAACAAGGAGAGGAAGGAAATGACAAGCGGTTTTCAGCTAGGTAATTTCTGGAAGCACTAAAAGAGCGGTAACAAGTTGTTTGATAGCAAGATAATTGTAACGAGTGACAAGTAGCAATAGTAACAACAGGTGCAGCAAGGTAGCCCAATCCTTTTGTGGCAAAGGATAGGCCAGAACAATTTCTTATAATAGGCAAAGAGTTCTTGATGGCACACATGAATTTCATCTAGTCATTTTCATCAGGTTGGGTTAATTCGCGTTTGGTATTTTGATAATTTGGTATGTGGGTGGACCGGTGCTTCTGTGTTGTTATTACTTGAACAAACCTCCTACTTATTATTAACCTTTTCGCAAGCATCCTCAAGTACGAGAAAAGTATTAAGAATAAATACTAACCATAGAATTAAACTTAGAGATCCAAATCAACCCCTTACGAAGTAGTGTATATACTGAGGTTTAAGTTTCTCTCACTCTCGCAACCCACCCTCTAATTACTATTCCACAATGCATTCCCTTAGGATTAAAGATGTTGAGGAGTTATTTAGTCAACGTTCACATAACACCACTAAGGGAATAACAACATTCATATCATCAAAATATCGAACGGATATCAACTTCACATGACAACTTGCAACATGATTTCTCCCGTGGCCTCAAGAACTAAAGTAACTACTCACAAGTGATAAACATGTTCATGATCAGAGAGGTATTAAATAGCATAATGGATCTGAACATATGATCTTCCACTAAATAAACCATAAAGCATTAACTACTAGATGTAATCAACAATACTAGTCACACCCGAGGTACCAATCCGAGGTTCTGATACAAGACACAATACAAGATATCTACTAGGGTTTTTAGAGGAGATGGTGTGTTGATGAAAATTGGCCTCCCCAAGATGAGAGGGTTGTTGGTGATGACGATGGCCTCGATTTGCCCCTCCGGGAGGGAAGTTCCTCTGATGGAATCGCTCCGTCGGAGGGCAAAATGCTCCTTCCCAGGTTGCGTCTCGATACGGCGCTGCTTTGAACCTAAAGTCCTCCTATTAATTATTTTCAAGTAAAAGGGCTTTTATACCAGAAGATGATCGCTAGAGGTGGACCAGGGGGGCCACTAGACATTAGGTCGCGCCAAGGGGGCTGGCGCGCCCTCGTGTCTATTGGGCGCTTGGTAGCCCCCTCCGGTAATTCTTCGAGTATTTTTTATTTATTATCAAATAAATCTCTATAAATTTTCAGTCCAATTGGAGATGCGTAGAATAGGTATCTCTGACGTAGCTCTTTCAGGTCCAGAATTCCATCTGCCGTCATTCTCCCACTTGATGTAAATTTTGCATATTACGAGAGAAAATGCATTAGAATTACTCCACCAAGTGGGAAAATGCATAAAAACACTATAAATAACAGTAACAGAACATGATGAAAAATGGACGTATCAACTCCCCCAAGCTTAGACCTCGCTTGTCCTCAAGCGAAAGCGAATAATGAAAATCATGACCACATGCTTTGAGAGAGAGGTGTCGATAAAAACAAAATATAGGCATAGCACCGTCTTGCCCATTATTATAACAACAAATAAAACTTTATCAAATACTTCATCACAAAATTTTCATCATATAACTTTCGTCATAAAGGCTTCTTATAAACAAGTAAAAGTTCATCACAACATCGAAGTATGAAGCATAAATTCTATTGAAAACTAACAAACTATGTTCTCAGTCAACTTTGCAACACAATTCATCATATTTTTAGGAAGGGTGACATATCAGAGCTTTTAAGCAAGTCTACACACTCAACCATTATTTAGTCTTTTAAGATTGCTAATACTCACCGCATTCATATGAGAAAAAGGTTTGAACCGGACACATAGAAAGACAGGGGCTTATAGTGTTGCCTCCCTACGTATTCACCTCAAAGGTGGTGTCAACAATGATAACTCATGAGCACCCACATTCAGCTGGATATATATGTTTAGATCTTTCCCCACCACATGATGGTTACTAAAGAGAAGATAGAGGAAGTAGAGGGAAATACTTTGACTCTTGCACAAAAGAAAATACATAAAGGTAAAAGATAGGCCCCTCGTAGAGGGAAGCATAGGTTATCATGCGCTTTTTGATTGTATGCAGTCTGTCGCTTTTATTATTGCCATCACAAGTTTTTACAACGCTTAATTTCCCTTACACTAAATGATCAAACATGTTAAGAATCATTTTTTATTGATTTGTGACCGATGACAACTTACTTGAAGGATCTTACTCAATCCATAGGTAGGTATAGTGGACTCTTGAAACATAGATTTGGGTTTCAGGTTTTGGATGCACAAGTAGTATCTCTACTTAGTGTGGAGTTTTGGCTAGCAAAGGTATTGTGCAAGCACCACATGTTAGAGGATATATAACAATATAACTTCTATGTGAATGTGACCAAGCATAAATCATTATATTCTCTTCCTTGTACAATGTCAACAGTCTTGCCATATTATAATTAATGGGGGCTCACAACATAAAAGATGTCAATGATAGTGTATTTGCATGTAAATCGTCTCATCCCTTATTAATTCTTTCATGTGTTGCATCACCGACCAATGCTATGTTTGTCAACCTTCAACGAATTTTACCACTTATACTTTTTCTTATGTGATGTCACTACTTACTATAAGATTGGCATATGATCTTTTTCATTATTTTCCTTTATTTTGGTTGCAGCAAGAAAGTAAAGAAGAAAAACTTAGACAAAACTTTATTATACAAGTCTCACTCGATTACATAGATAGATAAAGAGATCACGAAACTAGCACACAAAAGAAAAGGATTGAATAACTTTTGTTTGACTAAATCATGAAATAACTAAAGATCAAACTAAGGGGGATAAGATAAAATAAGAGTGATGGTGATACGATACCGGGGCACCTTCCCCAAGCTTTACACAAGCCAAGGAGAGTGCCCATACCGTGTACCCAAGTCTCCTTCTTTGGTGGTGGAGGTGGAGGTGGTGGTGTAGATGATGAAGTAGCGTCATAGTGTAACTTGAGGAGGTTCTCTAGATGTTGAAGAATAATGCCCGGAGTATGATGATCTGGTCCTTTAATAAAAAATTTCACGAGTAAGATATTTTCTTGAACACAAACCATTTTGATGGCTCTAAAGGCTTCAATTTCAATAGTGGTAAGATGCTCATAGTAGGGTTGGAGGTAATCTTCTTCCTCTTCCTTTGGTGGCATGGCATGCCCTTCTTTTGGAGCTTGATCCCCCTTGACTTCCTTGCCCTTGATCTCCTCGGTAGGTCCTACTGGTTCATCCTCCTTTAGTTCCATCTTTATTAACCAAGCATCTTCTTCTACGTGGTTGAAGGAGGGAGAAGACATGATGTCCGGCTTGATAGTTTTGACAGAAAAACGACACGAAACAAGAACATAGGATTTCTGTGGGGTACCGGGGTCAATTCATTGGGAGATATATATATATAGAGAGAGAGAAATTTTATACAAGGAAATACATGTCCCACAAACAAACAGAGCCAGGAAGGTGCCCCATGGGCCCACTAGACATCAGGTCACGCTAGGGGGCTCGTGCGCCCAGGTGTTTATTGGACTCCTGGGTTACCTTCCCATGTGTTTCTCAGTTTCCTAAAAAAATTAATGTTCTAAAATTGCCAGAAATTGTTTTCCTAGTTTTTTCTGAGCCCTTTTACTTGCCATATCACATACCTATTCCTTTTAAGGGTTTTGGAGTGTTCTGGAAGGTATCCCTAATGTGCTCCTCCGATGTCATGGTTTGGATTATATTTGTTTGAACATTAATTGGTGTACGTGAAATATAGTGCTTTATTCTTTCTCCATTGGCCACTTTCAGGTTAGTGACTTTCGGATTATGGATCATAAAATATCCACACCGATAAACTTCTTCGATGATATATAGACCGTCCCATCTGGAGAGAAGTTTTCCCGCAAAAAAACTAAGAAGGGAATTGTACAATAGAACATATTCACAAACTTTGAATTCTCGATTTTGGATTCTTTTATCATGCCACCTTTTAACTTTTACTTTGAACACTTTGCATTTTCATAAGCTTCGATCCTCCATTCATCTAATGAGCTAATATCAAATAACCTCTTTTCACTAGAAAGTTTGAAATCATAGTTGAGTTCTTTAATTTCCCAATAATCTTTATGTACTAACTCAAGAGGTAAAGGACATGCTTTCTCATAAACCATTTTATAAGGAGATATACCCATAGGATTTTTATAAGCTGTTCTGTAGGCCCACAATGCAACATCTAATTTCTTAGAACAATTTTTTCGGGACCTATTGACAGTCTTTTGCAATATTAATTTTATTTCTCGATCGTTTAATTCAACTTGACCACTAAACTGAGGATGATACAGGGATGCAATTCCATGGTTAACATCATATAAGCAAGCAACTTATGAAAAGCCCCATGAATAAAGTGTGAACCACCATCAATCATTAAGTATCTAGGGACTCCAAAACGTGGGAAAATAAATTCCTTAAGCATTTTAATAGAGGTGTTATGATCAACACTATTGGTTGGAATAGCTTATACTCATTTAGTGACATAATCAAAAGCAACCAAAATATGTGTATACCCATTAGAGGAAGGAAAAGGTCCCATATAATCAAATCCCCAAACATCAAATGGTTCAATAACAAGTGAATAATTCATAGGCATTTCTTGACGTCTACTAATGTTACCAATACTTTGTCATTCATCACAAGACATGACAAACTTACGAACATCTTTGAAAAGAGTAGTCTAATAAAATCGAGACTATAATACCTTGTGCGCAGTTTTATCTCCCGCATGGTGTCCTTCATAGGCCTCGGAGTGATAGTTCCAAAGGATTTGTTTGTGTTCATGCTTAGGTATACAACTCTAATAATATCATCTAGTCCTTCTTTATAAAGATGTGGGTCATCCCAAAAGTAATGTCTTAAATCAAAGAAGATTTTTTTTATTTTGTTGATAGTGAAAAAAGGTGGTATGTATTTAGCGACAATGTAATTAGCATAATTAGCAAACCATGGTGTATTATGACAAACATTGACCACGTCTAGTTCTTGATCAAGAAAGCTATCATCAATAGGTACTAGGTCATCAAGGACATTTTCTAACTTAGACAAGTTATCAGCTACGGGGTTCTCAACTCCCTTCCTATCAATGATATGCAAATCAAATTCTTGTACTAAGAGAACCACCTAATAAGTCCAGGCTTAGCATCTTTCTTTTCCATAATATATTTAATAGCAGCATGATCAGTATGAACAATTATTTAGAGTCAGCAATGTATGATCTGAATTTATCACAAGAAACTACAACTGCTAAGAATTCTTTTTTTTGCGGTAGCATAATTTCTCTAGGGATTGTCTAGAGTTTTACTAACCTAGTGTATAACATTTAGTTTCCTATCAACGATTTGTCCTAGAACAGCACCAACAACATAATCACTAGCATCACAAATAATTCCAATCACGCGGTTGAACAACAGGTGGAGAAGTTAAAGCTTTCTTAAGTGTTTCAAAGGCTTCTACACATTCATCATCAAAAATGAAAGGAACATCCTTTTGTAAAAAATTAGTAAGCGGACTAGAAATTTTAGAGAAGTCTTCAATAAACCTCCTATATAAACAAACATGGCCAAGGAAACTATGGATACCTTTAATATCTTTAGGACATGGAATCTTCTCGATTGCATCAACTTTAGACTTATCCACCTCAATACCTCGTTCGGAAATTTTATAACCCGACCCAATACCTTCATTTACCATAAAGTGTCACTTCTCCCAATTCAAGACAAGGTTAGTTTCACATCTCTGCATAATTCGATCAAGATTGCTTAAGAAATCATCAAAATAAATTTCATAAATGGAAAAATCATCCATGAAGACCTCAACAACCTTTTCACAAAAATCAGAGAATCTAGTAGTCATACATCTTTGAAAGGTAGCAGGTGCATTGCATGATCCAAAAGGCATACATCTATAAACATGTGTTCCAAAAGGACAAGTAAAGGTGGTTTTCTCGTGATCAGGTTGTGACACAGGTATTTGAGAGAAACCAGAATAACAATCTATAAAGCAAAAATGTGTGTGCTTCAATAATATTTCTAGCATTTTCTAGTACCTTTGTTTAGTTTTCTATAATCACTTACCATTCTATAGCTAGTCATAATTTTTCGTAGAATGGGTTCATTTTATTCATTAGGAACAACAGAAATACATCCTTTCTTAGGAATAATGAATGGGACTTACCCATCCACTATTAGCTATGGGATAGATTATACCTGCTTCGAGAAGCTTTATTATTTCATTTCTTACCACTTCTTTCATTTTGGGATTCAGTTTTTGTTGGTGATCAACAACGGGTTTAGCATCTTGTTCCGTATTAATCTTGTGCTGACAGAGAGTGGGACTAATGCCCTTAAGATAATCAAGAGTATACCCAATATCAGCTTGGTGCTTCCTTAAAGTTATTAACAATCTTTGTTCTTCATGCTCTCTAAGGTTAGCACTAATAATAACAGGATATATCTTCTTTTCATCAAGATACGCATATTCCAAAGTGTGATGTAATTGCTTTAATTCAAACACGGGATCACCCTTGGGTGGAGGAGGACCCCATAGAGTTTCAACAGGCAAGTTGTGTTAAAGATAGGTTTTTGCTCAAACAATATATTATTTAGTTCATTTCTTTCACACATATGCATAACACCTTCATGGTATAGAAAATATTGTTCTAATGGATTAGTAGGAGGAATGGAAATAGAAGCTAGACCAATGATTTCATCTTTACTAGGAAATTATTTGTCATGGGGTTGCTTACTAAACTTGGAGAAATGAAATTGATGAGACATACCCCCAAAATTAACACTGGAAATTTCCTTTTTGCAATATATTTGAGCATTGACAGTGTTCAATAAGGATATACCAAATATTATGGGACAAAACCTTGTGGTGAGCCAAGTACTAGAAAATCAGTAGGGTATTTTACTTTTCCACACAAGACTTCAACATCTCTAACGATCTCAAGTGGTGTGATGGTGTCTCTATTAGCAAGTTTAATAGTAACATCTATGTCTTCTATCTAGCGGGTGCTATATCATGCATAATTTGTTGATATAAGTTTAAAGGGGTAGCACAAACACTAGCACACATATCACATAAACCATGATAGAAATGATCTTCTATTTTGACAAAAAACGACATGCATACCAACAACAAGTCTATTCTTATATTTAGTATCAGGTTTGGCAATTATAGCACCTTCATTACATAAATAAATAACATGCCTATCAATATTCTCTACCAAGAGATCTTTAACCATAGCGGTAGTAGGTTCTACCATGATTTGCTCAAAGCGTTTGGTTGTTCTAACATAGCTTTTGTTAACCACACTTGAGGATTTAGCATGTTCCGAGAAAGATTCTTGTGGCATGGCATGAAGAGGGAAATAGCGTCTTATGTTGCCAAGTGCGACGTGTGCCAGCGGGTCAAGGATGAGCATCAGCGACCAGCTGGATGGCTACAACCTCTCCAGGTGCCAGAATGGAAGTGCGACAAGATAGGGATGGACTTTGTTACTAGCTTACCAAGGTCTAGCAAAGGCCATGACTCTATATGGGTCATGGTCGACCATCTGACCAAGGTGGCCCATTTCATTCCAGTCAACACCACTTATGATGGGAACAAGATGGCTAGTCTCTATATTGAGCGTATTGTAAGCCTTCACGGAGTTCCTAAGGAGATTGTATCTGACCGAGGCACGCAGTTAACCTCAAGATTTTGGAAGAAGTTGCAAGAAGCCCTCGGAACCAAGCTCTCTTTCAGCACCGCTTTCCACCCGCAAATGGGCGGACAAACAGAAAGAGTGAATCAGATACTCGAAGATATGCTCCGCGCTTGCGTCTTCGCCAATGGTGCTAAATGGGAAGAATGTCTGCCGTTCGCTGAGTTTTCATACAACAACAGCTACCGGTCCAGTCTCTGAATGGCCCCATTTGAAGTGTTGTACGGACGAAAGTGCCGCATCCCGCTCGACTGGTCCGAAACCGGTGAAGGGCTGGTTTTCGGGCCGGAAGTTCTTTACAAAGCAGAAGCGAAGGTGCAACTTGTCCGAGAAAATCTAAAGGAAGCCAAGTCGCGACAAAAGAGCTATGCGGATTCTCGCCGCAGGGATGTGGAATTCATTCCCGGAGACTAGGTGTACCTCTGTGTCACCCCTCTTAAGGGAACCAAGCGTTTCCATATTAAAGGGAAACTTGCTCCAAGGTTCATTGGACCTTTTAAGATCACAACAAGGCGTGGAGAAGTTGCTTATCAGTTCGAGCTACCTCGAGAACTTACGGGTGTGCACAACATCTTCCACGTGTCACAACTTCGGAAGTGTCTTCAAGCGCCAAACTGTTCCGATCCTTCCAAGGACATTGACCATCATTCCATCGACCTTCAGCCAGACCTCACCTACCGCGAGAAGCCGATCCGCATTCTCGATGAAGCTGAGCGTTGCACCAGAAGCCGCACCATCAAGTATTTCAAGGTTCAGTGGAGCAACCACACCGAAGAAGGAGCAACATGGGAGCGTGAAGACTATCTCCGATTTGAATTTCCAGACCTTTTTAGCACCTAGCTTAGGAATCTCGGGGATGAGATTCTTGTAAGGGGGATAGGTCTGTCACACCATGTTTTCACTTCCACTTTCTCTGCAATACAAAAACCTTAGCTTGTTAAAACTTTTTCAAAACTAATGCTGCGAGTGCCATGTTTGTCATTTTATGCTTTTGTGTTTGATCATGTGATGATAAAAACCCCATTTCACAATATTGAATTATTCCAAAAACCTTTTTCCTGTTTCTGATTAAGGTAAAGCCCTACTCTGAGTTGCACTAAATGCCCTTGATGACAAGGAGTGTTTCTACCCAAAGTTGCTGATTTGATTTTAACTTTATTTTAGTGCTCCAAAACCAAAAAATAATTATTTTATGAATTATTTTCCTAATTTAATTACATGTCCATTTCTGTGGCCACAAATGTTATTCCTACATGGAAAAAATACTTTTGTGCCTTAGAAAAATCTGACTAAATTTGGAGATGATCAGAAGGACATATATTTTCCATACATAAGATTTTAAACTCCTATTTGTATTATAATTATTTGAGTAAAACCCTAAAAAAACCATTTCTGTCTGTTTTGACCTTTTGAAATTTTTCCAAAGGAAATATTCTCAATAAAATCCTAGAAAATTCCAGTGGTATCCCTAAGCCATATTTGGTGTCCACATAAAGTTTCACTTTGATCCAAGGTGATTAAGGACCCCAAATAATTGTAAAACCCCTTTTGTCCATATTGAAGTTAGAGCAACTCTACATAACAAAGTTTGTCCAATGATGTTGAACCTTTGCAGGAGTGCCTAATACCTCAAAAGAGGGTTCCACACCAAAAATGGGATTTGTGGGACTTAGTTTGCCCACACTCTCTTTGGAAGGGACAGATCGGGTCAAATGGTGGTGTTTTCAAGTTTACAAAGCTAAACTTGTCCAATGGAGCTCAAACTTGGTGAAACCCCATGTTTTAGCACCAAACCCAAACCTGTAAAGTTGCAGCACCAGTGGTGGTCGCATCTACCCAAAACCACAGTCGAGCACCTTCTGGTAGACGGGTAAAAGCCCTCTTAGCCTCAGCTAAACCCAACCCCTTTGCTCCATACTCTCAGATTAGGTGGCCAGTATCAATGCCCAGCCCCAATCAAGTGGCCCCTCTCTGGTTCAAAGTAGAAATGCCAAAAAATCTAATCTAAGCTTCAGTTCAAAGCTGACAGGACATGTATTCCTTGTCTCCCTTGACCAGCCAAAGCTCCCACGGGACCCCAACGGCTAGCCTCACTCCCAGCCAGTGCCAGGACATGCTAGACACGTCCAAAGCACCTCAGAACGCACCAGCATGCCGTGGCATGCCAAAACTGCGCTCTGGGCGCGCTACAGGAAGCCACCGAGGTGGGGGCGACGCCCTCGGCCAGTTCCATCCTCCCCCGAGGTGTCCAACCTCTTCCCCGACAACCCCTCTGCATCGAGCGACCATCAGGGCCCCTCCTCTCCAGCGTTAGAGCTTGTGCGACGCGTGCCCGCTCGCACCAGAACCGGCCAAGGTTGCGCGACCACTGATGCTCGACTCCTCTTTCTCTCCCTCTATTGTAGATGGTTTTAGTAGTACAAAACCACATCCCGAGACCGTGGTTTTGACCCCAGCTCTTCTCTGCACCCAAGCACGCCATGGTGAGTCACCGGCGCTCCTGAATCAGCTCACCATCACGGGCGTATATATAGCCCTCCCCCTCGCTCCAGCACGCCTCAGACAGCTTCGCGACGACCACTAGCACCTCCCTAGCCACCCCAGCAAGCCAGCAGAGCCTCGGTGCTCGAGATCAACCGAGGCCCCTCCGCCTCGGAGCTCTGGTCGATCTCCGGCTACACGACGGCTCCTGCGTTCCTCGACCCACCAAACTGATCCCCTCGACCTCACGAAGCTTTCCCCCAACTTTCCCGAGCATTTCCGTGCCCCTAGCTACCCTCTCGACCACCTCTCGAAATTCATCCGCTGCGGCCTCCTCATCGCTGGCGAACCCGTGCCTCTCCGTCGTTGTTCCGACCACCAGCAGGTAGGCAGCAACGAGCCGAACCCATTTCGATTGTCGTTGCGGCTTGAGAACGTCGGTAGCCTCACCGGCATGCTCCTCCTCCTCTTTGGCCAGAGGTAGGAGACGGCCTCGACACGTGTGCCCCACCTGTCGGTGGCCCAGCTCCCTCTCCCTCCCTGCCCGCAGCCGCTGATCGTAGGGCCCCGCACGTGAGGTTCAAACCTGACGGCGCATGCGCCTCGGCAAGCTGTCGGCTCGCCTTTGGGCCGGCCCAGTTCCGGGCCGAGCCAGCCAAGAACTACTGCCCATTTTCTTTTGTTTTAAAAATGATTTTTCAAAGATTTTTATAAAAACATTTAACCAGTGTAAAAATATAATTTTTCCATTGATATTCTTCTAAAAATATGTAGTATTTAATAAGACCATTGGTTGAATTTGTTTCAGCAACTATTCTGTTTTACAATAATAAAAAGGATTAAGTTGGAATAGTTTTGCTTCTGTTTAGTTGATTTTCAAATGTTCCTTCATTGGGAACAGAGGCAAATATTTTTCAAAATAACAACTTAGATTTATCAGTAATAATCAACATTTTTAAAATGACTTTGTGGTCTGTTTTTGAGTGAGCTATTTTTTATTTATTCTTTTGACGATGATAGAGAATCCGAGTGACGAGGGAATCGGAGCGGGAGACCTCGAAGACCCCGGATACCTAGCTGACCAAGGCAAGCAACCCTTTGACCATGACTGAGCATATGTTATATTGCATGCTAGTGTAGCAAATATTTCTGTTGCATATGATCATAAGTGCGAGTAAATCATTGATGTGATGTTACCGATGGCTCCTCCAGAGCACATGCATTAAGCTTGATCCTACCACCTATGAGGGTCATGCTAGTATCATGTTGACAAGTAATGCTAGAGTAAATAGCATGAGCATGTTGTTGGTATAAATCAAAGATTTATGAAAACTCCGTCGGGTGCCACTAATGCCCGAGGGTAATGATGAGTTAGGTGGGCACTATTGGTGAAGTGGTGCACCGGGTATTTGTGTGAGTATAGTTTCGGAAATGGGATTAGATTTATGATGTGTCGACCATCCCAATCTTACATGTATGACCACGTTACCCCTTATGGGACGGTGCGGTGCTAATTACTCTGGTCGGTGCTAGCAAAGAGCCACATTACTAGTGGTGGGAGTGATATGTGGTCACTCTCATGATGGGGTCGTGCCAGGTAGGGAGACTATGCCATTTTTATGAGTTCCAGGCACACCGTTGGTCCCCGCATGGTTGATACTATCCAGAGTCGGTGCTCGTAAGACGTACAACATGTGGGCTGAGTACCAATCGGGTGGACATCTTTGTCTAGTATCGTCAGGGGAAACTCATTGATCAGGTAGATACCTCGGGTACGTTATATACCACGAGTCGTGGATGACACGGAAGTTTCCCGGATCTCGTGGGTCCAGCATACTACCTCTGTAGAGTGTAAAACTATTTGAATAGTCGTGTCCACGGTCAAGGACAGTTGGGTAATCCTGTTAAACTACGTCCAGTTGTTTTCGTATAAACCAAGTGTGTGTGTGTGTGTGTTACATGGAGTTATTATGGAAGTAGTGATATGACCAAGTTCGGTGACTTGGCGTATAGGGTGAACCCGGATGGTTCATCCCTCGGTAGATATATTAATATCTGTAACCTGTTCTTCAAAAGTAATTCTTTAACTTGATGCATATTCATGATCATTCCACCAAGTTGAATTCCACCAAAGATGCATATTATTGTTATCCTTCACTTTCATTGTTCATATCATGGGTTGTTTGCGAGTACATTCAAAAGTACTCATTGGCTTGCCACTGGTTATATTATTGACCAGACATGGAAGGACCGAAGTTTGGAAATGAGTACCTCTTCGGAGACGCCCCTGCGAACTAGGACACTTCCGAGTCGTAATGTCTGTCACTGTAGGCTTGATGGCATGGGCACCCGCTTAGCCCCTATGATTTCTGCTATTAGTTGTATTAGTATGATTTTTCCTTAGGCCCAACCTTGTGAACTTGACCATCCGGTCAAGTGATGTAATAATTCGGTACTTGGATGTAAGACTCTTTTATTTGGTATTCTATGTGTTCGGTGAGCATTGATCTTTGGGATCACTGAGCACGTTCATTCGGCGATCTCGACTCGTAAGTCGGGGTCCCCACAGAGCTGGTATCAGAGCTATCCTGACTATAGGAAGCCTTAGGTAGCATGGACGATAGCTGAGACGACTAGTGCACATAGACCTTAACCTGAGATTCTACACCCACTAAAAATTTTCTAACCCTCTCCTCTACACCTTGTAGATGGCCGTTGTACCTGAGACGCTTCTGGAGACGGGCTTTCCTCTACTTTTGAGTGATAGCCTCGAGAAGTGCCAAGTACGCCACACTCCCATCTTCCTCTACCACGAGCACTGGGTTAATGCCGACACCAAGGAGTATCACGTAGACGTGATAGTGAAGGCTAATGACTCCCCGACTAGCTGGTTCTTTGAAGGACCACAGATGGAGGATCTGATGTTGGCAGTGGAGACAGCAACACGAGAGGCGCTCGTGCGACTCCGCGGCATCCTTCCCGAGATGGATGATGAGCCAGCTACTCGTCACCTACGCTTTGTTAAGGATGGTGTAGACGAGAGTTGGACACTCAACCCATCTTCTGAGGACGTGATGCCACTGAGGTTTCAGACCTACTTCAGTCTATCCTCCAACACTTTGACGCACCTTTTGATCAAAGAGTCAACAAGGATTCGCCAAGAGCTGCACCAAGTCAAGGATCTACTTCGCATGGAGAAGATGAAGAACCGCAAGGTGAAGAAGGAAGGAGCACCCGAAGGACCACCTCGCATCACTTTCCGAGGAGGAATACCACCGCTTCAGGCCATTCCTCTTCAGATTCGTCGCCTGACCGCTGAAGAGTACACCGAACTCTTGGCTACCTCGCCACCCAAGAGACACCGCGATGGAACGCTTCCTTATCCTACTCCTTCAAAGAAAGGAAGCACTGATGAAGATGAAGATGAAAATCCCGTAGAACCCGCCTATGAGACCGCGCAGTCTGCCGCTTAGTATTAGTGACATAGGCAATTAGGAGTTATTCCCGAGCGTAGTAGTTCATGTATAGGTTCGTATGAACCATGAGTGTTGTGTGAGCATGTTGGATGCAAGTCGCATTCTGCCTTACGCAGCTTGTGAGCGACTACATCACTCGTTTTAATATAATGCATTTTCAAAAACCTTTGGCTTAAAAATCTCACAGTAGCACCACACCAGACCCCTCTTTACTAGAGCATCATCCCTTATGATTTTAGCCAGTTCAGCAAATTGATCTGTCTATTCCCCCGACAGGATGGTGAATGCAACTCGCAACAGCACATTCGGCAACCCTGGCTCTGCCTCTTCAGGTTAGCAGCAGGGAACCGGAGGGGAAGCTCAAGCTGGAGACCACCACGAGCAGCAAGACGACGTTCCACCGCCACCACCTCCTCCTGAAAGCTTGACTATGGCTCAGTTCCTTCAAGCTCTTCGAGAGGAACGTCAAGCCAACAATGCCGCTATTCAGCAGCTAGCTCAAGCCTTAGTGAACAACCCGACGCAGAACAGGAATGGCAATGGTCGCTCTACTCTCTCTGAGTTCATGTGAACTACGCCACCCATATTCACGGAGACGACTGAACCATTGAATGTTGATGACTGGATCTGTACTATCGAAGACCTCCTTGCGCTGGTCAAATGCACTGATGATCATGAGAAAGTCCTCTATGCTTCTCACTATCTCGGAGGCACAGCCAGGGCCTGGTGGGATGGATTTCAGATCATGCGAGCAGGACAAGTCATCACTTGGGTTGTGTTCAAAGATGGATTCTGCGGTGCTCATATTCCTCCCGGAATGATGACCACTAAGAAGCGGGAATTTCGAGCCATAAGGCAAGGCAGTGGATCCGTCAAGGAGTACTTGCAGAAGTTCAACCTCCTATCAAGATATGCACCAGAAAACGTCAACACTGAGGCCGCCAAAGTGGAACGCTTTATGGAAGGACTGCGGAAGTCACTCTAGTATCAGTTGGTTGTTTGTGAATGCCGGACCTTCAGCGATCTGGTTAATAAGGCCCTTATGTTGGAGGATAAGCGTCATGCTATGGACGACACCCGCAAGCGCAAGCTAATGGGTAGTGGAGGACCGAGTAACCCGAAGCCACGCCCGTGGCAGTCAGCACTAGCAAGACCCAGCTATCAACAACAACAGTACAAGACTCCAACATTTCGCTAGAACTACCAGCCTTAGTAGCAAGTCAACACCAAGCCAACAAGCAATCCACCGAACAACAGTGGGGTCAAGACCAATCTTCCAACACAAGTTACCTGTTTTGGATGTGGACAGACATGGCACTATTCAGACACTGTCCCAATAAGAAGCCCGACGCACCGCGCCCCAATGCGCCAAATCAAGGCCAAGGAGCACCAGGCAGGAATCAAGCTCCCCGCAATCACAGTATCACTGCACGGGGCGGATTAATCATATCTCCGCAGAAGAGGCACAGGAAAACCCAGACTGCATTCTGGGTACGTTCCTCGTCAACTCCACCCCAGCAACAATATTGTTTGATTGTGGTGCTTCCCATTCTTTGTTACACAAATATTTGCGGAAAAATGTGGTTTAAAACCTACTCTGCTTCACGGGCAAATGGAAATTCAAACCCCGAGAGCAGTGTTGAGGACCCACTTAGGATGTAGGAAGGTCAGGATAGTTATCAATGGGACAAGCTTCTCAGCGGATCTCATTATGCTTAAGTCGCAAGGCCTAGAAGTAATTCTCGGCATGGATTGTTTAGCCAAGCATCAAAACATTTTGTACTGTGCCAACAGGGCCATTACCATGACAAGCGTCCAAGGGGTCAAAGTCAAGTATGTCTCTGAGCCAGTACCCGCTCGAGTACCACGGGTTAACAGCTCGTGAGAGGTAGAACTCGATCGAGTGCCAATAGTCTGTGAGTACCCGAACGTCTTTCCTGATGAGCTACCAGGAATGCCTCCTGACCGAGACATCGAGTTCACCATTGAGCTCATGCCCGGATCAAGGCCTGTCTATAAGAATCCTTACAGGATGGGATCCGAAGAGCTAGCAGAGCTGAAGAAGCAGCTGGATGAGCAACTCAGGAAAGGGTTTATTCGTCCAAGTGCGTCACCTTGGGGATTGCATGTTCTGTTCATGTCCAAGAAGGATGGGACTATCAGACTCTGCGTCGATTACCGTTCTCTCAATGAGGTCACGATCAAGAACAAGTATCTACTCCCCAAGATTGAAGACTTGTTTGATCAGTTAAATGGAGCTAAGGTATTTTCCAAGATTGACCTCCGATCTGGATATTACCA
The DNA here is from genome assembly GCF_904849725.1 of Hordeum vulgare subsp. vulgare. NCBI lineage: Eukaryota > Viridiplantae > Streptophyta > Magnoliopsida > Poales > Poaceae > Hordeum > Hordeum vulgare. Next base: position 406,479,811 of record NC_058519.1, on the reverse strand, counting down.
ACTGAAGATCCGACCGGAAGACATACCCAAGACTGCGTTCGTGACCCGGTACGGTCTGTACGAATGCACTGTCATGTCTTTTGGATTGACTTATGCCCCAGCTTATTTCATGTACCTCATGAACAAGGTATTCATGGAATGCCTGGAAAAATTTGTCATCGTATTTATTGATGACATATTAATATTTTCCATGTCCGAAGAAGAGAATGAGCAATACTTGAGGTTAGTGTTGAAAAAGCTTTGAGAGCACCAACTTTATGCCATGTTCAGCACGTGCCAATTCTGGTTGAACGAAGTTGGATTCTTGGGTCATACCATGACAACAAGTGGATTGGCAGTTGATCCCTCCAAGATTACTATGGTAACCAACTGGGAATCGCCAATTGATGTGAAGGAAGTCAGGAGCTTCCTCGGACTCGCGGGATATTACCACAAGTTTGTAAATTGATTCTCCCACATCGCTCGACCTATGACTCAGCTTTTGAAGAAAGGCAAGAAGTTCGAATGGACGCTGGAGTGTGAAGCAAGCTTCCAAGAGTTGAAGAAGAGATTAACTACCGCCCGTTATTGGCCACTCCAGATATCAGCAAGGAGTTTGTGATATATTGTGATGCCTCCAGAACCGGGCTCGGTGGGGTTCTAATGCGGGATGGCAGAGTTGTGGCGTATCTATCATGACAACTGCGCCCGCATAAGGAGAATTATGCTACCCATGATCTCGAATTAGCAGCAGTAGTGCATGCCATGAACACATGCCGACATTACCTTGTGGGGAAATGATGTGAAATATACACTGACCACAAAAGTCTGAAGTATATCTTCACCCAGAGAGAATTGAATATGAGGCATAAAAGATGGTTGGAGTTAATCAAAGACTACGACCTCAGCATTCAATATCACCCCGGTAAGGCCAATGTAGTGGCTGATGACTTAAGCCGGAAGACGAGCACCTTGAACGTCATGCTCAAGGAAAGGCAACCCGCCTTATATGAAGAATTGGAGAACTTCGAATTGGAGCTAGTAGAATCAGGATTCCTAGCTATCCTCGAAGTCAAACCAACGCTGGTTGATGATATCAAGGAGGCCCAGAAGGGTCATAAGAGCATTGAAGGCATCAAGAAGAAGATTCAAGAAGGCAAGGCCCCAGGATTCTCGGTGGATGAACAAGGAGTAGTGGGGTTTGGGAAATGTTTATGTGTACCCAACAAGGCTGAACTTAACGATTTGATCCTACAGGAAGCACATGATACACCCTACACTATTCACCCCAGTGGTACCAAGAGGTATCAAGATCTCCGAGAAAGATTCTGCTCGCATGGCATGAAGAGGGAAATAGCGTCTTATGTTGCCAAGTGTGACATGTGCCAACGGTTAAAGGCTGAGCATCAGCGACCAACTGGATTGCTACAACCTCTCCAAGTGACAGAATGGAAGTGGGACAAGATAGGCATGGACTTTGTTACCGGCTTACCAAGGTCTAGCAGAGGCCATGCCTCTATATGGGTCATTGTCGACCATCTGACCAAGTAGGCCCATTTCATTCCAGTCAACACCACTTATGATGGGAACAAGTTGGCTAGTCTCTATATCGAGCATATTGTAAGCCTTCACGGAGTTCCTATGGAGATTGTATCTGACCGAGGCATGCACTTCACCTCAAGATTTTGGAAGAATTTCCAAGAAGTCCTCAGAACCAAGCTCTCTTTCAGCACCGCTTTCCACCCGCAAACGGGTGGACAAACGGAAAGAGTGAATCGGATACTCGAAGATATGCTCTGCGCTTGCGTCTTGGCACATGGTGCCAAATGGGAAGATTGTCTGCCGTTCGCTGAGTTTTCATACAACAACACCTACCAGACGAGTCTCCAAATGACCCCATTTGAAGTGTTGTACGGACAAAAGTGCCGCACCCCGCTCAACTGGTCCGAAACCGGTGAAGGGCTGATTTTTGGGCAGGAAGTTTTGCGCAAAGTAGAAGAGAAGGTGCAACTTGTCCGAGAAAATCTAAAGGCATCCAAGTCACGGCAAAAGAGCTATGCGGATTCTCGCCGCAGGGATGTGGAGTTCATTCCCGGAGACCAGGTGTACCTCCATGTCACCCCTCTTAAGGGAACCAAGTGTTTCCATGTTAAAGGGAAACTAGCTCCAAGGTTCATTGGACCTTTTAAGATCTGGACAAGGCATGGAGAAGATGCTTATCAGTTGGAGCTACCTCGGAACTTTCGGGTGTGCACAACGTTTTCCACGTGTCACAACTCCGGAAGTGTCTTCAAGCGCCAAATTGTTCCGATCCTTACAAGGACATTGACCATCATGCCATCGACCTTCAGCCAGACCTCACCTACCGCGAGAAGCCGATCCGCATTCTGGATGAAGCTGAGCGTTGCACTAGAAGCAAGACCATCAAGTATTTCAAGGTTCAGTGGAGCAACCACAGAAGCAGAAGCAACATGGGAGCATGAAGACTATCTCTGATCTGAATTTCCAGACCTTTTTAGCACCTAGATTAGGAATCTCGGGGACAAGATTCTTGTAAGGGGGATAGGTGTGTCACACCCTGTTTTCACTACCACTTTCTGTGCAATGCAAAAATCTGAGCTTGTTAAAACTTTTTCAAAACTAATGTTGTGAGTGTCATGCTTGTCATTGTGTGCTTGTGTGTTCGATCATGTGATGATAAAAACCCCATTTCACAATATTGAATTATTCCAAAAACCTTTTTCTGTTTCTGATTAAGGTAAAGCCCTACTTTGAGTTGCACTACATGCCCTTGATGGAAAGGAGTGTGTAACGACAAAGGTGCGGTCCTTTCCTATTTAGGGGGCGATGTCCCAAAATGGAAAGAAGCGCATCTATGCTTTTCGCAAGCAAGATAAACATAGCACATACATAATAAAGAATGGCAAATAGGGAATCGTTTGCCATTGCATAGATAATATCAGAGTTTACATCCACACATTTATTCAGACAAGGTAGTTCCGCTACGGACTACATAACATAAGAAAAGGCTATGCTATCCCGCATGCTTGCCCACGATCATGACTACTCCTCAGTCTTCTGGATAGTTCACGTGCAGGCGGTCATTCTCCTCATCGTACTGCCACGCCAGCTGCGTGCCATCGAGATCACCTGTGTCGGGCGTAGATGTACCTGTTGGGGTGTTCAAGTAATCCGCGAGCCAAGGGACTCAGCAATCTATGACCTCGGTACCAAAACTAGTCAAGTTATTAGGTGAGGAAGGTTCAGTGTTTAGATTGCAGCATCCTAAGCATTTATGCTGGCTAACTTACGAAGAACAAGTTATAGATGTGGTGGTCCACACTAGCGGTCGAAGACTAGCTGAACACTAAGTGGTCCTGAACACCTACATACGTCAAACATAACCCCACCGTGTTCCCGATCGAAGAGAGGTCTTCGAAGGGGACAGTCACGGTTACGCACACGGTTGGTAGTTTTATTAGATTAAGTTCAAGTTATCAATAACCGGATGTTAACAAATATTCCAAGTTGCCACATAACCGCGGGCACGGCTTTGCGAAATATTAAACCCTACAGGGGTGCTCCAACTAGTCCATCACAAACGGTCACAGGCTGCAAAGTAATCCTCTATCACGAATCTCGTGATCTCGCCGGATTCCTTAGAGGAAAACCTCAACTCTGGGAAAACCAAAGCTTCACCGGGATTCCTATACGCAAGATATATCGCTAAGGTAAGACAAGACTAGCAGGACCTCCCGCCGTGTCGACGACCCCGATAAGAGCCGCGTATCTCAGTCTCAGGACACGACGGATGAGCTAGACGTAGGGATGGCTAAACCTCTAGGTGACCAGGGCGGCCGTGGACATCGCTGAGGTGGGACCAACACTCATGACGAGCACTGGCCCGGGTTGTTGATTAAAATCCTCGGGGTAGTTATTCCCTATGAAAATTATTATTATGTGATTAGCAAATTAAAACCAATGTTGGGTCCTACCGGACAAGTCTTAACACTACACGATTTATCAAGGGAGTCCCCATAACAACCCCGAACGTGTTAGGAGCGAATAGTTATGGAATCAAACACCGGTAGCCGGAAACTAAGGTGGCAATAACGGAACAAATCACCCGGCAAAGGCTAGGCTTCCGTCATTACCAAGTATATAGGTGCATTAATTAAATAGCATAATTTAACATAATGATATCAAAACTCATGTTATCACATGAGACAATTGGAACCTGCAACTAGCAACGCTAACATTATTTCAGTTGAGCAAGCCTACTTAGCCATTCAAGATTAGCTAGGAGGGGAAACTGTTTGGGTTTCATCGCAATATCAGGAGGCAATTATTTCAGTCGTAGGTGATACGTCTCCATCGTATCTACTTTTCCAAACTCTTTTCCCTTGTTTTGGACTATAATTTACATGATTTGAATGGAACTAACCTGGACTGACACAGTTTTCAGCAGAATTGCCTTCGTGTTATTTTTGTGCAGAAATCAAAGTTCTCCAAACGTCCTGAAAATTTACGGGGAGCAGTTTTCAAAAATAAGAAAAATATCTGCACCAAGTTCCACCTCATGGGGTGGGCCAGTGGGCCACAAGCCCTGGCTCCGCCACCACCCCCCCACCCCCCGGTGGCGATGGGCAGGCTTGTGGGGCCCACACGGCTCTGCCGCCCCCAATTCCAGCTCTATAATATCCCTTTCGTCCCAGAAAAAATAAAAAGAGAAGTTTTCGTCACGTCTATGATATGGAGGCGCCACCACCACCTGTTCTTCATCTGGAGGGCAGATTAATAGTCCGTCTTGGGCTCCGGAGAGGGGAAATCATCGCCATCGTCATCATCAACCTTCTTCCTCTCCAATTCCATGAAGCTCTTCGTCGTTCGTGAGTAATCTATTCATAGGCTCGCTGGGCGGTGATGAGTAGGATGAGATCTATCATGTAATCGAGTTAGTTTTGATGGGGATTGATCCCTAGTATCCACTATGTTCTGAGATTGATGTTGCTACTACTTTGCCATGCTTAATGCTTGTCACTAGGGCCCGAGTGCCATGATTTCAGATCCCTATTATGTTGTCACCAATATATGTGTGTTTTAGATCCGATCTTGCAAGTTGTAGTTACCTACTATGTGTTATGATCCGGCAACCCCAGAGTGAAAATAACCGGAACCACTCCCGGTGATGACCATGGTTTGAGGAGTTCATGTGTTCACCAAGTGCTAATGCGTTGGTCCGGTTCTTTATTAAAAGGAGAACCTTAATATCCCGTAGTTTCCTTTTGGACCCCGCTACCACGGGAGGGATGGAGAATAGATGTCATGCCAGTTCTTATCCCTAAGCACGTATGACGACACACGGAGGGCAAGTTCTTTTCCGTTGTTTCCTTTTGGACCCCATTGTCGGGGAGGTATTGCTATATTCTCTGAGTTACTTGGGATTTATATCTGTTGATCACTATGAAGAATCTGAAGGATCCGAAGACCAAAGTCTTGCCCTCAACTCCGAGGGGAGGTAAGGAATTTCCATCTAGCTCTGCACTTGATTCACCTTCAGTTATGAGTAAGTTTGCGACATCACCTCCTCCTAGAAATCTTGATATGTCGCCTATGCTTGATGATGCTTATGATGCTACTGCTAGAGATGCTATGCTTGATACTATGATTGATACTGCTTTGCCTGATAATGCTAGAGATGCTATTTTGCCCGATAATACTATGCTTGATACTGCTAGAGATGATATGCCTGATGATGATATGCTTCATACTATGCTTGATACTGCTTTGCGTGATGATGCTAGAGATGCTATTATGCCTGGTGATGCTATCCTTGATACTGCTAGAGATACTCCTTTGCCTGATGTTCCACTAGGGGTACTCCTTGATGCTCATATTGCTAGAGTTACTGCCAATGCTCGTGATGCTTCTGAAACTGCCGATACTATGGAGATAGAACCTGCTTTTGCTCCTGCTAGATCTAGCACACCTAGATATGAATTGTCTGATATACCCGTGGGTTACGTTATGGAGGGAGAGATAGCTGAGTATTTTCTTGCGTGTAAGGATGCCTATGACACTGAGAAATTACTTCTCAAGTGGAAGGAAAAATCTCGGGAAGCTAGGATGAAAAATGACCCGAAATTTGCCACTTCGCCTATCTTTGTCACCGATAAGGATTATGAATTCTCTGTCGATCCTAAGATAATCTCTCTAGTCGAATCTAATCCTTTTCACGGTTATGAGTCTGAGACGGTCGTAGCCTAGCTTGCCAAACTGCACGAAATAGCCAACCTTTTCACTAATGAGGAGAAGATCCGCCACTACTATATCCTTAAGCTGTTTCCTTTCTCTCTAAAGGATGGCGCTAAAGCCTGGTTCACCTCTCTTGCTCCTGGATGTGTGTGTAGTCCCTAGGATATGGTCTCTTACTTCTATGAGAAATATTTCCCTGCCCATAAGAAGCAAGCTGCCTTGCAGGAAATATACAACTTTGCTCAACTCCAAGAAGAGAGTCTTCCACAAGCTTGGGGGAGGCTCGTCCAGCTACAGAATGCTTTGCCTGGTAACCCTATTAAGAAGAACGAGATACATGATATCCTCTATAACGGACTTACCGATGCCTCTAGAGACCACCTAGATAGTTGTGCCGGTTGTGTTTATAGGGAACGAACTGTAGAACAAGCTGAGACTCTACTGAATAACATCTTGATCAACGATAATGCTTGGACTATTCTCGAACCACCTCTTAAGCCAACTCCGAAGAAAAGAGGTATCCTATTCCTCAGTCCCGAAGATATGCAAGAAGCCAAGAAATCTATGCAAGAGAAAGGCATTAGATCTGAAGATGTCAAAAATCTACCACCTATCGAAGAGATCCATGGTCTCGATAACCTGATACATGTAGTAGAAGTGAATTCTCTGCGTAGGTTTGATGAGAGTGATATTCCTTTTGATAAACCTACTAGCCTATGCTTTGATGAATTTGACAATTTGTTGCGAAACAACAGAGTTTCAATGATTATGTTAGCAGTCATTTCGAACAAAGTACTCGTATGCTTAGCCATTTAAGTGCTTGTGTAGACAGAAATGTCAATGATCTGAAGCTTCTAAGTAAACATGCCTCTATGATTACTACTGAGGTAGAACAAGTACTTAAAGATCAGAATGACCTGCTCAATGAATTAAATGACAACTCTGTCAGAGTCATTACTAGAGGAGGCAAAATGACTCAGGAACCTTTGTATCCTGAAGGTCATCCTAAGAGAATTGATCAAGATTCTCAAGGAATCAATGCTGATGCACCTAGTCATCCTAAGGAGAAGAAGAAGGATGATAGAAACCTACACGCCAGTTCAGCAAATATTGTCACACCTGAAGAACCTAATGATATTTCTGTGTGTGATGCAGAAACACAATCTGGTGATGCACATGAACCTGGTGACAATATGGACAGTGATGATCATAATAATGCTCAACCTAGCAATGATGAGGATGTGGAGATTGAACCTACGATTAATCCTGGTAACCCACAACCTAAGAAATACGATAAGAATGACTTCGCTACTAGGAAGCATGGTAAAGAAAGGGGGCCATGGGTTCAGAGATCTATGTCCTTTCCTCCTAAGCCATCCAACAAAAAGGATGATGAGGATTTTGAGCGCTTCGTTGAGATGATAAGACCTGTCTTTCTGCAGATGCGGTTAACTGATATGCTCAAGATGTCTCCATATGGCAAGTACATGAAAGATATCGTGACTAAGAAACGGAAGATACCAGATCTTGAGATCTCCACCATGCTTGCCAACTACACTTTTAAAGGTGGAACTCATAAGAAACTTGGTGATCCCATAGTGCCCATTATACCTTGCTCCATTAAAGGAAACTACGTAAGAACTGCCTTATGTGACCTTGGAGTCGGTGTTAGTGTTATGTCACTCTCTCTTTATCGTAGACTTGAGTTGGATAAGTTGACACCCACTGAAAGTTCTCTGCAAATGGCCGACAAATCAACTGCTTCCCTATCAGCATTTGCGAGGATGTGCCTGTTGTGGTTGCTAACACCACTATCTTAACACACTTTGTTATCTTGGATATTCCTGAGGACGATGCCATGGCTGCCATCCTCGGAAGGCCCTTTTTAAACACTGCCCGGGCTGTTATAGATTGCAACAAAGGCAATGTCACTTTCCACGTCAACGGTAATGAGCACACAGTGCACTTTCCGAAGAAATGATATCCAGTACATTGCATCAATGCTATCGAAAAGACTTCATCGATTCTCATTGGGAGCTTTGAATGCCCTATTCCTCATGTCAAGATCAAGTATGATTTGCTTGTTGGGGAGATACATACCCCCATTGAGGTGACTTAGTGGCTACTCGAAAATTTTCCGTTCTCTCTTGCGATTCGAGAAGGTTTTGTCATGAGGACTTGATCAATCCTATTGACGGATTTCTTTCGATGACCATGAAACGGATGAATCAATGAGTCACATACCTCTGTTTTGAGCTTTCCTTTTCTTTTTCTTAGAAGAAAAATGGTAGAATTAGTTTAGTTTTTCCTGTTTTCTGTTTTAGCGTCCCGGAGAAAAATACCTCGAAAATAAAAGTTCTTCGATGGTCCTGAAATTTAGTATGATTTTTTCTGGAATTTTTAAAAATTTCTGGGCCTGAGAGCTGGCCTGGGGGCCAGACCAGTGGGCCACAAGCCCTGCCACCGCCACCTACCCCCTGGTGGCGGGGAGCAAGCTTGTGGGGCCCATAGGCATCCCCTCCACTCATTCCATCTCTCAGCCTCTTCTTCCACCTACAGCAAAAATTGTTTCGCAGCTCAAACCCATGTTCTTGCTCATTTGGCTGTGATTTTCGATCTCCTTGCTCAAAGCACCATTCTCCGAACTGTTTTGGGGGAATTACTCCTTGGTAAGTGTCTCCTCCATTGGTCCAATTAGTTTTTTCTCTAGTGCTTTATCCTTCGCGAATTCTTGCTACCTTGGTGACCCTGTTCTTGAGCTTGAAAAGTTGATTTTAGCTGGTCCCAAGTAGTTTTAGCGCGTGATACGGTCTCTAGGCACTAGTAGGAGTAGTTGCTACAAGGTGTGGTGGGTCTTTATTCACTTTACTCTTGAACTTCAAAAATATTAGCAAAAGGAAATTATGTTCAGGAGGAAGTTTCATGGTGGTTCCTCAAGTAAGAAGGGTCCTCGTCTCTCTTTTTGGGAGCCTGAACCTTTTCAACTAAGGGACGAACCGGTGCAACCATGTGAATGGCCTTCCGATGAGTTCATGATCGAAGCAGGCTTCAAGGATGAGTTTGATACACTTGTCCGCAATGCCGGGTTAGAAGAATTCCTCTCAGATAAATGTGAACAGTATGCTATGCTCACTGCCTCTTTCGTGCGCAGATTTAAATTCTCAGTTGGCCGTGACTCATCCATACTGTTTGATCTGTACGATAAATCCTATACCGTGGATCTCGAGGATTTCAATAGGATTTGCAAGATACCCGATGGGGGTAGTGTTAATGATCCTCCTAAGTCTTCAGTTAGAGACTTTGTCTCCAGTTTAACTGTTAGAGAAACCAGAGATATCATGAAAGCCACCATAGGAAGCATCCATTTCCCTGCCTTGCACTACCTTGCCCTCTTCATAGGTAGGTGCATTAACGGCAAGGGTGCGCATTGTCACCTATGCGTTTCCGACCTTAGTATCCTTAAGAGCGCAGTAACAGGTGACAGGAGCTTCAATATGGGAGTTATAATAGCAAGGAGGCTGAATAAAAATGCTATTGAGGGGGATTTCTTTGGTGGAGTTTATGCTACACGCTTAGCAAATTTTCTTGGGGTATCCATCCGTCTAGAAGACCCTCCTCTCCGTACATCCTACCTTGATCGTGTCGCTCTAACACACTACCGGTTCCTTGAGAGAGATCACGGATCCCTCCTATACTGCTTGATATTTAACCGGCAGCGTGTTTTCCATATTACCCTTCCTGCTCCTTCTTTCTTTGTCTTTCAGGTAAAACGAAGATACTACATAACCATAGGAGAGGCAGATGAGTATGAGAGGGAGGCGACTACTACTCGACTTCGTGAGGCAGCTATTCAGGCAGTGGCTGCAGCACTCCCGTATAACACCCATTATGATTTTGGGTTTCGCCAGGACCATCCATGCGAGTAGACCAAGCTAGGACAAAATCCTAAGCTTGGGGGAGTACATGTTCTCACCGATCCTACATTCATGCTTATGCTTTCACTTTGTTAGCCGGTGTTTACACTTTGCCACTGTATTATCCATGCTAGTTTATTTTCGTTTTCTTGTTTTCTTGTTTTGTGTCCTTTTGAGAAAACCCAAAAATATTTTTCTTTCTTCTTTTTCTTGTTGGGAGCTTTCCCGTGTAAATAGTTTTCTTTTTCTTTGTGTCAAGGTAGAAGATATTGGTTACAATGTTTAGTGGTTCTTACTTGCTTACTTGTTTAGCTTTCAAAGAGCCATATTACTTTGTCTTCTCCTTTGTGTTTGCCTGCAGATTCAGCTTAGTCCAATGCGCTTATTATCGTTCACATCGTTCGATTGTGCAAATGAAAGGCAACAATGATGATATATGATGAACTGACTGAGACTGAAAAGCTGGTATGAACTCTATCTATTTTGTTTTTGTAAATATGGCTAGCTTGTCGACCCAAATTTAGCTTTGTTCTGAGAGAACCATGTTTGCAATGACAACTTAGAGATCATAGTCTCTGATGCCATGCTTATTTAGCTGGGAGCTTATAATGGTTTGTCTTGAATGCCAACATAGATTTTGAGATGACTATGCTGTAGTATGATAGGATAGTATTCTCCGTTGAATGTTTCAAGTGGCTTGACTTGGCACACGTTCAAGTATGTAGTTGAAACAAAATAAACATAGCCTCTATGATGTTTGTATTCATGGTGATTTATATCCTGTTCATGCTTGCATTTAATGTTAGTCAAACTCATTGCATCTTGATGACTGTTGTCGCTCTCTAGTTGGTCGCTTCCCAGTCTTTTGCTAGCCTTCACTTGTACTAAGCGGAATACTGCTTTGCATCCACTTCCATAAACCCAAAAGTTTTTCCTTGAGAGTCCACCATACCTACCTATTTTCAGTATCTACCTGCCGTTCCAAGTAAATTTGCATGTGCCACTCTCTAAACCTTCAAGAAATAATTTGTTTTGCATGCCCGAACCGCTCATGTGGTGATACAGGCCTATTGGTATCTTCCATGCTAGGAGTGTTATCCTCGACATGTGTTTATTCACAGTCATTCAAGAGAAAGGGGCCGGTAATTGGAATGCCCAGTTCCACGCTTAAATCGAAAACATAACTGTAAAACAAGACTCCCCCCGGATTGATGTTAGTATGGACGGTACCCGAGCCGTGGAGTGTGATTGATTGGTGGTGGGGGAGTTAAAACTTTACTTTTCTGTTTGGGAACCGCCTATAGCATGAGTAGCATGGAAGATATTGAGAAGTCTTGGTCATTGCGTTGACAATGAAAGCATGCCACCCAAAATTATTATCTCTGTTTTCAAAGCTTGAGCTCTGCACCTCTGCAAATCAGTGCTTCCCTCTGCGAAGGGCCTGTCTATTTATTTTCCTGTTGAGTCATCCTCCTCTTATATAAGCACCAATTAGAGAGCACCCCTGTCATATTTATGCTTTGCTTTTGATTGATATTGAGTATGACTATGACTGGATCTCCGTTGCTATGACTTACAATGTTTAGTCAGCCCTTGATCTTTGAAGGTGCTCTGCATTTATGTTTTGCGGTCTCAGAAAGAGCTAGCGAGATACCACCTATTCATATTGCTTCATACTTGTTTTGATTGAAGTGTTGGTATTTGAAACACATTATTATTTGCTCGTTAGCTGATTATGCCATTGATATTAGTTTACCGTGAGACCTTTGTGTCATTTGCTTTTGTGGTTAACTTGTGATCTTGCTGAAATTCTGGTTATTAGTTAGACATAGTTGCAACAACAAGATCAAACAGAGTTTGTCAAAGTTTTTCTTTCTCTCTCAGTTTGTCAAGTGAGTTGCTTGAGGACAACCAAAGTTTTAAGCTTGGGGGAGTTGATACGTCTCCATCATATCTACTTTTCCAAACTCGTTTGCCCTTGTTTTGGACTATAATTTGCATGATTTGAATGGAACTAACCTGGACTGACGCTGTTTTCAACAGAATTGCCTTGGTGTTATTTTTGTGCAGAAATCAAAGTTCTCCAAACGTCCTAAAAATTTACGGGGAGCAGTTTTGGAAAATAAGAAAAATATCTGCACCAAGTTCCACCTCAGGGGTGGGCCAGTGGGCCACAAGCCCTGGCTCCGCTACCACCCCCCTGGTGGCGGTGGGTAGGCTTGTGGGGCCCATACGGCTCTGCCGCCCCCAATTCCAGCTCTAAAAGATCCCTTTCATCCCAGAAAAAATAAAAAGAGAAGTTTTCGTCGCGTTTACGATACGGAGGCGCCGCCACCACTTGTTCTTCATCTGGAGGGCAGATCTAGAGTACGTCTTGGGCTCTGGAGAGGGGAAATCGTCGCCATCGTCATCATCAACCTTCTTCCCTCTCCAATTCCATGAAGCTCTTCGTCGTTCGTGAGTAATCTATTCGTAGGCTCGCTGGGCGGTGATGAGTAGGATGAGATCTATCATGTAATCGAGTTAGTTTTGATGGGGATTGATCCCTAGTATCCACTATGTTCTGAGATTGATGTTGCTACTACTTTGCCATGCTTAATGCTTGTCACTAGGGCCCGAGTGCCATGATTTCAGATCTGAAATTATTATGTTGTCACCAATATATGTGTTTTAGATCCGATCTTGCAAGTTGTAGTTACCTACTATGTGTTATGATCCGGCAACCCCGGAGTGACAATAACCGGAACCACTCCCGGTGATGACCATAGTTTGAGGAGTTCATGTGTTCACCAAGTGCTAATGCGTTGGTCCGGTTCTTTATTAAAAGGAGAACCTTAATATCCCGTAGTTTCCTTTTGGACCCCGCTGCCACGGGAGGGATAGAGAATAGATGTCATGCAAGTTATTTTCCCTAAGCACGTGTGACAACACACGGAATGCATGCCTACATCACATTGACGAACGGGAGCTAGCCACATAACTCTCTGGGTTATAACTGTTGCATGATAAATATCATCCAAACAAATTACCGACCCATTGCCTACGAGTTTCTCCTACTACTGTTACTTGTTTTGCTCTGCTGCTACTACTGCTGTTCCTACTGTTGTCACTTGTTTTCCTCTGCTGCTGCTACTACTGTTGCTACTGCTGTCACTTGTTTTGCTCTGTAGCTGCTGCTACTACTATCGCTTGCTACTGTTGCTACTTGCTACTGCTGTCACTACTGCTTTTCCTTGCCACCGCTCTTGCTCGTTACACGGCCGTTACTCGCCACTTTGCTGTTACTACGTTGCTTGCAGATACTAATCTTTCAGGTGTGGTTGAATCTGACAATTCAACTACTAATACTTGAGAGTATTCTCTCACCTCCCGTCGTGCGAATTAACAAATTTGGGTCGAATACTCTACCCTCGAAAACTGCTGCGAACCCACGCGCAGGTGGGCCATCAACAACATTCTTCTAGTTTCGTTCCCGGGGAGTGCTAGCAGCATTCTTCTGGTAGCGTTGCAAAGGGGAAGAACAGTTGACATCAAGAATTGTTCTGGCACCATTGCTAGGGATTGCAATCAGTAGGCAGCGAGCATAAGACGAAGGAAACGTGAATCTAGGCATAACAAAGCTAGAGACTATATCAAGGTCATGGTCATCTTGTCTGTGATGTCTTCAACTTGGAACTGCTCTTGTTCGTCCTGCACGTACTCTCCCGAATCCACGTACTCGCTCTCCGATCCCGGTGCTACTTAATATAAAAACAACAGCCAATGAACAACAACAAAACATGATGCAACAAACACATGATGGGTGAGATGAGAATGTAGCATGCATCTTTATTCTAGTCACTTGCATATGCATGAGAAGAAAAGGCAAACTTCTAGACAGAACTTCACTCTATGCTATCATAACATGCATTAAGATGACAAGAACAGGTGCATCACGCGAAAATGATGCAAAAACATATAAAGAACGTTGAGAACGGAGCTACGGATCAACCGGAAACTACGAAACAAGAAATGGAGTCCTACGGATCAAATCTACCACAAGCACTCTCCAATGGCATACTTCTGGTATTCCCAGGTTGCCACATCACCAAACAAACAAGTATAGGTGGGGTGGTGCAAAGAAACTCACCACACCACCAACTATGCACTCACAAGCACCAAAAATCAAAACTATGCATTCTGTCCTAAACAACATCATAGCAGTTTGAGAGCTACATCCAAAGCACCTACATCCACCCAAATGTGCCAAATAAGATATGTGGCAAAATCTATTCAAAACCTCTACAAGCATGAGCAAAAGATAATACAAAGGAGTTACACACCGAAATATCTACAGGTGCTAACTTGGACAAAAATATCAGATTTCAGGGACTTAGTGAAAATCTCAGATTCTCACCAGTTGTTTATGCTCTGAAGCATTTTGACAGACCCCAAAACAATATCTACAGGAAGCCAAATGGAATGAAAATTGACGAAGAGATAGACAAACACAAAAGCTACAACTCTCTAGTTTATTGCAAGGGCTGATTCCCAACACATGAAATTTTGCGACCACAACTACAAGGGAAGAAAATAACAACAGTTTCTCAGACTTAGTGAAAATCACAGATTTTCACTAAACTGATAATTTCAGCCACATGCCTACTTTGACAAAGCACAACTTTCACATACAAACTCCTAAGCATAAAACCAAACCACCATGCTGTAGAGGGGTTCACCCACTACTGCCACAACAAGGAATCATCCTCTTGGGCTCATCACATCACATGGAACCAAGCTCTAAACAAAGCATCACACAGAAAAATGACATCTCCAGAAAGTGTTGCAAAAGGTAAAACTGATTTCACCAATGGATTCCTCGGATGATTCTACCCCAAAAACATATATAATACCTAGGCACTTGCATAGAACAAATGGGCACAAAGTTGAAAGGAAAAACTACATGGAATCACATGAATGCAAATAGTGCCATATCACATGTGTTGCACACTAGTTCATCACCTACACATGCACTTGCACACACGCACAACTCCAATGGTGACATGAGGTTTAGACCTCTTGTATGTGTTCCTTAGCACACCACCACACACACACATACATCAAGCATACACAAGTGATCATGCTCACACACCTACACATGCTAGTCTCCAAACACACACAAACATGCTTGCACACAAGTGCTCACTAAGGCAAACCATGACTTGGGCATGTGTGTGTCACACAGACATGCACACACACACATGGATACATACACCTACACAGACATGGGTGCTTGCACACTCACAAGCACACACCTCATGCTCATGCACTAGTGCACATGTGCACAAGCACACACACACATGCACACAACTCCACATGCTAGTGAGCTCACACTCACACAAGCATGATCACATCTACATCAACACAAGAAATTGGGTGCTTGCACCACACAAGCACACCTCATACACATGGAAGATTGCACACACATACACTAGCAACTAGTGAGGGAAAAATCTAAACAAAAGAAAAACCTACTAACTTGCTGCCCAAGAACAAGGTAAGGAGCAGCAACAAATGGAACATAGTAACAAACACAAATAAATAAAAAGGGGGGCAGAGGGACTCGAACCCATGTGCTCCCTGGTACAGCACAAAAATCCTACCACTGCACTACACCACTTGGTTTGACAGAACAGAGGGAGTATACAGGATATGTCTACCCCCTGTGCTACTGTGCCTCAAAAATCAACAAAACAAAAGGGGCGATGCGGGGTTTCGAACCCAGGACCTGTCGATCCGCAAAACCCCTCCTACCACTGCGCTACTGCAATCGATTCTTAAGAGAGAGGGGGCGAGCAACCCCCTCTGGATCTATCACAACCCGATGGTGGCCGAAACAGGGGAGGCTCACCGTCGGCGACATGCATCAAATTGAGCAACGGCTCGTTGCTGGGAGGAAAAGGGATCCTTCCCGGTTCCATTCCAACACTAAACGAGCGAGGGGATACACTACAACTATTCGGCAACGTGCACGGCGGCGTCGGCGACAGAGAAACTACAGCGGCGATGCTACGGCCCGACACGCGAGATCTTGCTACCGGGGAAGGAGGAGGTGTGCATCCGCTCACCCACTGGTCGAAGAGGACACGCTTGATGGAGAGGAAGCAGGGGACATCGTGGAAGAAGGGGAAGCAGGGGTGATCGTCGGAGCGGAAGAAGGCCATCATCGAAGTAAGGGAATCAGGGGCGATCGTCGATGGCTAGCTGCGGGAACGGAACCACTTGAGGTCCCGCGTGCTCCTGGGCTGCTCGGAGAGGACAGAGATGCACGGCAACGACGGCGACGAGCTCCTCATGGAGCGTCCATGGCGCAGGAGGATCTCGGACCTTCTACTAGCGATCTGGGGAGAGAGAGGAGGAAGAGGAAGGAGGTGGCGGTGTTGCGAGGGAACCCTAGCCCACTGCCCGGACGCCAAGGGTTATATAAAGGGCGAGGGAGGCCGCCTCGGCATCCATGAGCAACGGTGTAGACCTCTCTGCCTTGCTCTCTCTCTCTGACGAAACTGACGAAAAGGAGGGAGGAGGGAGACAGCGTCTACACGAGAGGGAAGGGAGTGGGCTGCGCGAGAGGAGGTAAGTTGGGCCAGCCACAGGGAGGAAGCCCACTCGGGTTTTTCTATTTAAAACAAACAGAGGCAAATAAAAACACACAACCCACACTGTTGACTTTAAAATAAAACAAAAATGCCCGTGGTAATAAGAGAATTATGACCTATTAAAATAAATTGAAAAGAGAATTTTTGGAGCATTTAAATATCTACAAAACAGAATTCGAATAACCTATTTTGTGAATATTTACCCCACTTAAACAAAGTTTCAAAATACTTTAAACCTAGCATCACATCCACCACAATTCACTCTAAAATATAAACATTTTTGAATCAGGGATGGAGCAAGTAAAACTTGAGCTTTGAGAAAAATGGAGAGGGGGGGGGGGTTTGAAACCTAGCATAGTTGCACCCTACTTTCAAATGCACCACTTCATCACATCACATAGCATCAACACATATCACATCCAGGGAACCACAACAACAACAAACACAAGAATGCATGAATGGAATGAATGCATGAATGCAAAGGGAAACAAGAGATGCACATGAAATACCACATGAAATATAACTCTCATAGCAATGACATGATAGACCCACATACCTGAAGGTTCCAAATATGGCAAGTTACATCCTGCGGCATTATAAACTCTCCCACACTACAAAAAGATCTCGTCCCGAGATCAAGGACCAAAAGAACTCTGGGAATTCGGAACGGAGGTGATCCTCGCATTCCCAAGTGGCCTCTTTATCGGAATGATGTGACCACTGCACCTTGAGAAATTTGATAGACTTGTTGCCGGTCTTGTGCTCAGTCGCCTCGAGAACCGCAAATGGATGCTCACGATAGGATAGGTTGGGTTGAACTTCGATGTCTTGAAGATGAAATGTGCGCTCGGAAGTCTTGAAGCATCTCCGGAGCTGAGAGACATGGAACACTTCACGCAAGGTCGCCTCTCTTACCAACAACTCTGAAAGGACCAACGAAACGAGGCGCAAGCTTGCCTTTGATGCCAAAACGTTGTGTATCCTTCATAGGAGACACTTTGAGATAGACGAAGTCATCGAGCTCATAAGACATGTTACGATGCTTGCTATCATAATAGCTCTTCTGACGGGACTGCGCTGCTCTGAGACTATCCCGAATGACCCGACACATCTCTTCAGCTTCTTCTATCAAGTCATTCCAAAGAATTTGACGCTCGTCGGTCTCGGACCAGTTGAGCGGGGTACGACACTTCCTGCCATAGAGAATCTCAAACGTAGCGTTGCCTGAACTAGCTTGATAATTGTTGTTATACGAGAACTTAGCAAAAGGCAGGCAGTCTTCCCACTTCATGCCAAAAGAGATAACACAGGCTCTCAGCATATCCTCAAGGACCTGATTGACTCTCTCCCCTTGCCCACTAGTCTGAGGATGAAAAGTTGTCCTGAATGGTATCTTCGTACGCATCACAGACTGAAAAGAGTCCCAGAATTAGGAAGTGAAGATACGTCCACGATCCGAAGAAACCAACATAGGCACGCCGTGCAAAGACACTATCCTAGAAGTGTACAGCTCTGCAAGCTGAGCTGCCGAGATGGATTCCTTGACTGGAAGAAAATGAGCCACTTTACTCAACTTGTCGATGACGACGAAGATGGCATCGTTACCCTTCTTAGACTTCAGCAACCGGTGACGAAATCCATCTCAATATGGTCGAACTTACACTCGGGAATGGGCAATGGATGCAAAAGACCCGCTGGACGTTGATTCTCTGCTTTCACCCTTCGACATACATCACATTCATTTACGAACTAAGCAATCTCACGCTTCATGCGAGTCCACCAGAAGGTCTGTTTCAAGTCCTGATACATCTTGGAGCTTCCTGGATGTATTGATAGCAGAGAGTTATGAGCTCCTTCAATGATTACCTTTCTGAGATCACCTTTTGGAACGACAAGACGATCCTCAAAGAGCAATGTCTCTCTGGCATCAACACTGAAGCACTTATATTTGGGCACTCCCTTTGCCAAGCCAATCTTGACTTTCTTCACCATTGCATCAAGAAGCTGTGCTGCTCGGACCTGATCTTCCAAGGTAGGAGAGATCTGAAGATTTGCAAGAAATCCCTAAGGTACTAACTGAAGGTTAAGCTTTCTGAAAGATTCACAAAGGTTAGGCTGGTGAGGCTTCAAAATGAGACTGTTGGAGTAAGCCTTCCTGCTCAAAGCATCTGCCACGACATTAGCTTTGCCTGGAGTGTACTCAATGCTTGGATTAAAATCTTGGAGCATTTCCACCCAATGAGTTTGCCGAAGATTTAGGTTAGGCTTGGTGAAGATGTACTTGAGACTCTTGTGACCGGTGAAACCTTCAACCTTTCGTTCCAACAAGAGGTGTCTCCAAGTCATCAGAGCATGTACCACTGCTGCCAGTTCAAGATCATGCATATGATAATTCTTCTCACTTGGCTTCAACTGCCTCGAGGTATAAGCTACCACTTTCTTCTCTTGCATCAGAACTGCACCAAGACTTTGAAGAGAGGCGTGGCAGAACACTTGGTAAGGTTTGGAGTCATCGGGAGGAACCAAGACTGGAGTAGAGGTGAGCTTCTCTTTGAGTGTGTCGAAGCCCAACTGACACTCTAGAAACCAGACATACTTCACACCCTTCTGAAGAAGACTTGAGAGAGGCTTAGCAATCTTGGAGAAGTTCTCAATAAACCTTATACAATAGCTTGCAAGTCCGAGAAAGCCTCGAAGCCGCTTCACATTTTGAAGAGGCTCCCACTCAACAATGGCCTGCACCTTCGACGGATCAACTTTGATGCCCTCGGTAGAGATGATGTGCCCAAGATAGCCAACTTCTTTCAACCAGAACTCACATTTGGAAAACTTGGCATAGAATTTATGCTCTCTCAGCTTATCAAGCACTAGCCTGAGATGTTCTTCATGCTCTTCCTAAGTTTCCGAAAAGACCAGAATATCATCGAGATAGAGCAAGACGAATTCATTCTTGAAGGGAGAGAATATGTAGTTCATCATTCGAAAAAATGTCGGAGGAGCATTTGCCACACCAAAAGACATGACCGTATACTCATACGAGCCAAAACTTGTCCCGAAAGCAGTCTTTGCAATATCTTTTCACGAATGTGAATTTGATGATAGCCCATCCTGAGATCAAGCTTGGAGAAGATCTTAGCCCCTTTCAACTGCTCGAACAACTCATTTATGTTAGGAAGTGGATACTTGTTTCTGATTGTCTTCTTGTTCAATGGACGGTAATCGACAAACAATCCGTCCGTGCCATCCATTCTTGACAAACAGCACTCCACAGCCCCAAGCAGACGAGCTTGGTCTGATCAGACCCAAACGCTCCTGCTCATCGAGTTGCCTCTTGATGACCCACAAGTATACTAGATCAATCGTAGTCCTTTCGATAAGTAAGAGTGTCAAACCCAACGAGGAGCAGAAGGATCTGACAAGTGGTTTTCAGCAAGGTAAAATCTGCAAGCACTGAAATTGTCGGTAACAAGTGAATGTGTGATGAGATGATTCGTAGAAAGCAACAAGTAACAAAAGTAGCAACGGTGCAGCAAAGTATCCCAATCCCTTTTGTAGCAAGGGACAAGCCTGGACAAAGTCTTATAAGAGGAAAAACGCTCCCGAGGACAAACGGGAATTTCTGTCATGCTAGTTTTCATCATGTTCGTATGATTCGCGTTCGTTACTTTGATAGTTTGATATGTGGGTGGACTGGCGCTTGGGTACTTCCCTTACTTGGACAAGCATCCCACTTATGATTAACCCCTCTCGCAAGCATCAACAACTCCAAAAGAAGAATCAAGACAAAGTCTAACCATAGCACTAAACTAGTGGATCCAAATCAGACCCTTACGAAGCAACGCATAAACTAGGGTTTAAGCTTCTGTCACTCTAGCAACCTATCATCTACTTACTACTTCCCAATGCCTTCCCCTAGGCCCAAATAATGGTGAAGTGTTATGTAGTCGACGTTCACATAAAACCACTAGAAAAAAAACAACATACAACACATCAAAATATCGAACGAATACCAAATTCACATGACTACTATTAGCATGACTTATCCCATATCCTCAGGAACAAAAGTAACTACTCACAAAGCATAATCATATTCATGACCAGAGAGGTAATGAGTAGCATCAAGGATCTAAACATAAACTCCACCAAATAATCCAACTAGCATCAACTACAAAGAGTAATTAACACTACTAGCAACCTTACAAGTACCAATCGGAGTCGCAAGACGGAGATTAGTTACAAGAGATGAACTAGGGTTTGGAGATGAGATGGTGCTGATGAAGATGTTGATGGTGATGAGTCCCCTCCGATGAGAGGAGTGTTGGTGATGATGGTGGCGACGATTTCCCCCTTCGGGAGGGAAGTTTCCCCGGCAGGATCGTCCTGCCGGAGCTCTAGATTGGTTCTGCTCAAGTTCCGCCTCGTGGAGGCAGCGAATCCAAGAAAAAGCTCCTCTCTGATTTTTATCCGGACGAACCCCTTCATATAGCAGAAGAGGGGGACCAGTGGGCCAGCAGGCTGCCCACAAGCCCCCTAGGCGCGGCCAGGGGGTGGCCGCGCCTAGCAGGCTTGTGGCCACCTACTGGCGCCCCTCTGGCGCTTCTTTGGCCCAGTATTTTTTATAAATCTAGAAAAAATTCATCGTTGATTTTTATGGCGTTTGGAGTTGTGCGGAATAGGTATCTCAAACTTGCTCCACTTTCAGGCCAGAATTCCAGCTGCCCGCATTCTCCCTCTTCATGTAAACCTTGCAAAATAAGAGAGAAAAGGCATAAGTATTGTACCGTGAAGTGAAATAACAGCTGAAGAAGCGATAAATATCAACATGAAAACATGATGCAAAATGGACGTATCAACTCCCCCAAGCTTAGACCTCGCTTGTCCCCAAGCGAAAGCCTAGCTCAATAAATATGTCCACATGTTTAGGGAGACAAGTGTCGACAAAACAAGATACGAACATGCATGCATCATGATCATGATCAGAACAGCAATACCAACATATAATCTCTCATGCTAAAGTGATAATTCCTTCACAAAGTAAAGCATGGATCAAGAACCTTACCGAGAATTAACAACCGATAGCCTTTAGTCATTGAAGCAATTGCAATTTATCACAACATCAGAAAGAGTCAAATAAGAGCTTATAAAGCAAATCCACATACTCAATCATTCTTTCGTTCTCTACAATTGCTACAACTCGCATGGTACTCATGATATCAAAGTTTCAGCTGGACACAGAGAAAGATAGGGGATTATAGTGTTGCCTCCCAACTGCTTACCTCAAGGGTAATGTCAACAATAATACTCCACGAATACTGACTTTCACGTTGACATATGAATGTAGATCTTTCCCAAGCATATGACGTTAGCCAAGATAAAGGCGAAACAAGGAATTGGTGAAGATCACCATGACTCTTTCAAGGGAAAAAAGTAAAGATACAAGATAGGCCCTTCGCAAAGGGAAGTAGAGATTGTCATGCGCTTTCGAGGTTTGGATGCGTGTCCTCTTAGTGCGGAGGAACGTCAATTTATATTGCCTCCTATGATAAAGAACTTTATTATGGAGTCTGTCGCTTTTATGTCTTCCTCATCACAGGTTCGTACAAAGCTTATTTTCCACACACTAATAGATCATATATATTAGAGAGCAATTTTTATTGCTTGCACTGATGACAACTTACTTGAGGGATCTTATTCAATCCATAGGTAGGTATGATGGACTCTCATGGCTAAACTGGGTTGAAGGTTTATGGATGCACAAGTAGTATCTCTACTTGGTGCGGGAGTTTTGGCTAATATGAGGTGGAAGCAATCGTCACATGCTAAGGGATCTCTAATCATATAACATTGTTCGGAACCAAGCAAACACAATTCATTATGTTGTCTTCCTTGTCCAACATCTACTTCTAGGCATGTAATAGTTTAGTGAGTGTTCACAATCATAGATGGTGTCAGAGATGATATATTTATATGTGAACCCCTCCCTCTTCATTACTTCCTATTAATTGCAATAATGACCAAGGTCTACGTTTGTCTACCCTCAACAAGTCTCAGTCATCATTCTTTTTATATGTGAAGCCATCACTTCCCATAAGATCATTACATGATCTTTCATGCTTTTGTTCTTTTCTCAATCTATTGATCATCACAAGAGGCAAAGCCCTTCGACTAAGACACTCTTTATTATATGGCTCACGAGCTCGAATACATCGGGGGTGACACAAAGCAAAACTCAAGACTAAAACACTAAGACATTTAATCTACTAGAGAAATAGAAAACTAACTAAAAAGAAAAACTAAAACAAAGGTAAAGGCAAAAGATGTGATGGTGATACGATACAGGGGCAACTCCCCCATGCTTGGCACAAGCCAAGGGGATTGCCCATACCCATGCTCAGTTGTCTTCCTTTGGAGGTGATGGTGGTGGAGTTGTTGCAGAGGTCTTGAGCTTGTTTAATTTACACTTGAGCATAAAATTCTGCTCCCTCAGATCATCATTTTCCTCTTCAAGCTTCAACACCTTTTGGCATAATTCCTGCTTACTCTCCTGCAAGAAACGGGAAGGGATAAACAAAGTCTTAGGCTTCTTCCTTGAGTCAGGGAGGCTCGACTTCTTGAACTCCACATGTGTGTGTCCAGGTTGAGGTAGAGGAGCCTCCTCTTCATCGGAAGTTGTTTGTTCCTTCCCCTTAGGATCATAATCTTCTTCCTCATAAGTGGTCCAGCCATAAGGATCCAAGTCCCCATAGACCTTGGGATTACCAAGGTAATCTGCCATATAACTCTCCCCCTCTGAATCCTGAGAACACATCTTGCCCTAAATCTGTGACAGAAAACAGGCTCGAAACGAAAACAGAGGAAATCTGCGTGATACGACGGTCAGACCAGACGGGAGAATATATAATATTCTTTCAAGACCAGAAGTAGTACTCCGCACGAAAACGGAGTCCAGGAGGCGCACGAGGTGGCCACCAGCCCCCTAGGCGCAGCCAGGGGTGATCCCGCGCCTGGTAGGCTTGTCGCCTCCACGCGCGCTTTCTGGACTACTTCCATTTTTTGTATTTTTTTCAAATATTCCAAAACGGAGAAAATTTCCTACTGGAAAAGTTTTGGAGTCTGTTTTCTTACCGAATCACATACCTCTTCGTTTTCGGAGTTTGAAACAGGCTGATAAGTGTCGCTTAGGTATTCTTCCGGAGTTATGGTATTGATAATATTGCTTTCAACATTTATGGGAATACCTGAGATATAATGCTTGATTCTCTGCCCATTTACCACTCTCGGACAATTACCTTCCGTGTTGTTGATCTTGATAGCGCCGGAACGATATACTTCCTCAACAACATAGGGACCTTCCCATTTAGAGAGAAGCTTGCCTGCAAAGAATCTTAAACGAGAGTTATATAACAAGACATAATCACCTCCACTGAACTCACGCTTCTGTATCCTCTTATCATGCCACCTCTTAACCTTCTCTTTGAACAACTTGCCATTCTCATATGCCTGAGTTCTCCATTCATCAAGCGAGCTAATGTCAAATAACCTCTTCTCACCAGCAAGTTTGAAATCAAAGTTGAGCTCTTGGATTGCCCAATAAGCTTTATGCTCTAGCTCAAGAGGTAGATTACATGCTTTACCGTACACCATTTTGTACGGAGACATGCCCATATGATTCTTATAGGCAGTTCTATAAGCCCACGGTGCATCATCGAGCTTCTTAGACCAATTCTTTCTAGACCTGTTGATAGTCTTTTGCAGAATTAGTTTAATCTCTCTGTTGCTTAGCTCTACTTGACCACTGGACTGAGGGTGATAGGGAGACACAATTCTATGGTTGACATCGTACTTGGCAAGCGTTTTACGGAAAGCACCATGAATGAAATGTGAACCACCGTTGGTCATTAGATATCTAGGGACTCCAAATCTAGGGAAAATAACTTCTTTAAGCATCCTGATAGAGGTGTTGTGATCAGCACTACTACTAGGGATAGCTTCTACCCACTTAGTGACGTAATCAACAACAACTAGGATATGAGTATACCCATTGGATTTTGGAAAAGGTCCCATATAATCAAAGCCCCAAACATCAAATGGTTCAATGACAAGTGAATAGTTCATAGGCATTTCCTGACGTATACTGATATTACCTATTCTTTGACATTCGTCACAAGACAAGACAAACTTACGGGTATCCTTGAAGAGAGTGGGCCAATAGAAACCTAATTGCAATACCTTGTGTGCAGCTCTATCTCCCGCAGGGTGTCTTCCGTAGGCCTCGGAGTGACACTTATGTAGGATTTGTCCCTGTTCATGTTCAGGTACACAATGTCTAATAACACCATCTGCTCCTTCCTTATAAAGGTGAGGATCATCCCAGAAGTAATGTCTCAAGTCAAAGAAGAATTTCTTCTTTTGGTGGTATGTGAAACTAGGTGGTATATATTTGGCAACGATATAGTTTTCATAATCAGCATACCACGGTGCACTACGTGAAGCATTGATGAAATTCAATTGCTCATCAGGAAAGCTATCATCAATAGGTTGTGGGTCATCAAGAACGCTCTCCAACCTAGACAAGTTATCTGCTACGGGGTTATCAGCACCCTTCCTGTCGACCACGTGCAAATCAAATTCTTGTAGCAAGAGAACCCATCTGATAAGTCTAGATTTAGCGTCTTTCTTCTCCATGAGGTACTTCGTAGTAGCGTGATCAGTGTGAATAGTGACTTTGGAATCAACTATGTAAGACCTGAACTTTTCACATGCAAACACGACTGCTAAAAATTCCTTTTCCGTAGTAGCATAGTTTCTTTGGGCATTTTCTAGAGTTTTACTAGCATAGTGAATAACATTCAATTACTTATCAACTCTTTGCCCTAGGACAACACCAACAGCATAATCACTAGCATCACACATGATTTCAAAAGGTAAGTTCCAATCAGGTGGTTGAACAATAGGTGCAGTTATCAAAGCCTTCTTAAGTATTTCGAAAGCTTCCTCACAATCATCGTCAAAAACAAAAGGAATATCCTTTTGCAAGAGATTGGTAAGAGGCCTAGAAATCTTATAGAAGTCTTTAATGAACCTCCTATAGAAACCAACATGACCAAGGAAACTTCTTATACCTTTGATATCTGTGGGGTATGGCATTTTCTCGATTGCATCAACCTTAGCCTTATCGACTTCAATACCTCTTTCAGAAATTTTATGTCCTAAGACGATGCCTTCATTAACCATAAAGTGGCACTTCTCCCTATTCAAGACAAGATTGGTGCCTTTACATCTCTGCAAGACTCGATCAAGTTTGCTGAGGCAATCATCAAAAGAAGACCCATAGACGGAGAAGTCATCCATGAAAACCTCGACAATCTTTTCACAAAAGTCAGAGAATATAGCCATCATACATCTTTGAAAGGTGGCAGGTGCATTACATAAGCCAAAAGGCATACATCTATAAGCAAAGGTACCGAAAGGGCAGGTGAAAGTGGTTTTCTCCTGATCATCTTGTGCAACTGGTAGTTGAGAGAAACCAGAATAACCGTCTATAAAGCAGAAGTGTGTGTGTTTAGAGAGTCTTTCTAGCATTTGGTCGATAAAAGGTAAAGGGTAATGATCTTTCCTAGTGGCTTTGTTCAATTCCCTAAAATCGATCACCATCCTACAGCCACTAATAATCCTCTATGGGATCAATTCATCCTTATCATTAGGGACAACGGTAATGCCTCCCTTCTTAGGGATGCAATGCACCGGACTCACCCAATCGCTATGAGCAACAGGATAGATAATACCTTCTTCCAGGAGCTTTAGTATTTCTTTTCTTACTACTTCTTTCATCTTAGGATTCAATCTCCTTTGATGATCAACAACTGGTTTGGAATCAGGATCAGTTTTGATCTTGTGCTGGCATAGAGTGGGACTAATGCCCTTAAGATCATCTAGAGTATATCCAATAGCAGCACGGTGCTTTCTCAGAGTTTTTAGTAACTTCTTTTCTTCATGCTTTGAGATGCTAGCACTAATCATAACATGATATATCTCTTTTTCATCAAGATAAGCATACTTAAGAGTATCAGGAAACTGTTTAAGCTCGAACACAGGATCACCCTTTGGTGGGGGTGGATCCCCAAGAAGTTCAATAGGAAAATTATTCTTAAGGATAGGATATTGTTCTAAGACAACTCTATCTATCTCATCTCTCTCATCCATATGCATATCATTTTCATGCGCAATCAAGTATTGCTCTAATGGATCAGTAGGAGGCACGGCAATAGAAGCTAGGGAAATAATTTCATCCTTACTAGGCAACTCTTTTTCATGAGGTTGTCTACCAAACTTGGAGAAATTGAACTCATGTGACGCACCTTCAAAGCCAACAGTGACAGTTTGCTTCTCACGGTCAATATAAGCATTGACAGTATTGAGGAAGGGTCTGCCAAATATGATGGGACGAAAGCTATCTTGGGTGGTAGCAAGAACGAGGAAATCAGTAGGATACTTCGTTTTACCACACAAGACTTCAACATCCTAACAATTCCCACAAGGCAGATAGTATCTCTATTGGCAAGCTGAATAGTCACATCAGTAGGCTCTATCTCAATAGGTGCAATCTCGTCTTTGATTTCATCATATAAGGATTGAGGTATTGCATTAACACTAGCACCCACATCACATAAACCATGATAACAATGATCTCCTATCTTAACAAAAACAACATGCGTGCCAACAAGAGGCCTATGTTTGTCTCTAGCATGAGGTTTAGCAATTCTAGTAGCATCTTCACATAAGTAAATATTATGTCCCTCAACATCGTCGGACAGGAGATCTTTGATAATAGCAATGCTAGGTTCAACTCTAATTTTCTCAGGGGGTGTAGGTGTTCTAATGTAGCCTCTACGTATCACACTTGAAGCTTTAGAATGATCCTTTATCCTAACAGGGAAAGGCAGTTTCTCAATGTAAGCACTGGGAACAACAGGATCATTATAGGCAATGACTTTCTCTTCAACTGGATTGGGTTTAACTACATTGACTACTAAGGGAGGATGATATTTAAACCACTTCTCTTTGGGGAGATCAATATGAGCAGCAAAGGATTCACACAATGAAGCTACTATCTCAGAGTCAAGACCATACTTAGCGCTAAAGTCACAAAAGGTATTTGTTTCAATAAAGGATTTAACGCAATCAAACTTGAAATTCATATCTGACTCCCTACCTTCTTCAAGCTCCCAATCTTCAGAGTTGCGTTTAATTCTCTCCAATAAATTCCATTTGAAGTCAATATCTTTGTTCATAAAAGAACCGGTACAAGAAGTGTCAAGCATGGTGCGATCCTCATGAGAAAGCCAAGCATAGAAGTTCTGAATGATAATTTCTCTCGAGAGCTCATGATTGGGGCATGAATATAACATTGATTTAAGCCTCCCCCAAGCTTGAGCGATGCTTTCTCTGTCATGAGGCCAACAATTATAAATATAATTCCGATCACGATGTACTAAATGCATAGGATAAAACTTTTGATGAAATTCCAATTTCAACCGATTGTAGTCCCATGATCCAGTATCATCATATAGCCTATACCATGTCTACGCCTTATCCTTCAAAGATAAAGGAAAGACCTACTTCTTGACCTCATCCTCGGGCAAACCTGCAAGCTTAAATAAACCACAAACTTCATCTACATAGATTAGATGCAAGTTTGGATGTGATGTTCCATCTCCTGTTAAAGGATTAGCCAGCAGTTTCTCAAGCTTACCCGAAGGAAATTCAAAGCAACTATTTTAAGTAGGTGCAGCAAGTTGAGGAGCAACTCTTTGTGATTCCGTTCGAGGTGAAGATACCCCGAACAAGCCCCTCAAAGGATTATTATTCACAGTGACAAGTGACAATACATTTCAGCACACTATATGAATGTTTCCTTACCAAGTTCCACTTACCAAAGGCGCTTCACTCCCCGGCAACGGCGCCAGAAAAGAGTATCCATGACCCACAAGTATAGAGGATCAATCGTAGTCCTTTTGATAAGTAAGAGTGTCAAACCAAACGAGGAGCCGAAGGATCTGACAAGTGGTTTTCAGCAAGGTAAAATCTGCAAGCACTAAAATTGTCGGTAACAAGTGATTGTGTGGTGAGATGATTGGTAGCAAGCGACAAGTAACAAAAGTTGCAACGGTGCAGAAAAGTGGCCCAATCCCTTTTGTAGCAAGGGAAAAGCCTGGACAAAGTCTTATAGGAGGAAAAACGCTCCCGAGGACACACCGGAATTTCTGTCATGCTAGTTTTCATCATGTTCGTATGATTCGCGTTCGTTACTTTGATAGTTTGATATGTGGGTGGACTGGCCCTTGGGTACTGCCCTTACTTGGACAAGCATCCCACTTATGATTAACCCCTCTCACAAAAATCCGAAACTACAAAAAAAAGAATTAAGACAAAGTCTAACCATAGCATTAAACTAGTGGATCCAAATCAGCCCCTTACGAAGCAACGCATAAACTAGGGTTTAAGCTTCTGTCACTCTAGCAAACCATCATCTACTTACTACTTCCCAATGCCTTCCTCTAGGTCCAAATAATGGTGAAGTGTTATGTAGTCGACGTTTACATAACACCATTAAAGGAAAAACAACATACAACACATCAAAATATTGAACGAATACCAAATTCACATGACTACTATTAGCATGACTTATCCCATGTCCTCAGGAACAAAAGTAACTACTCCCAAAGCATGATCATATTCATGACCAGAGAGGTAATGAGTAGCATCAAGTATCTGAACATAAACTCTTCCACCAAATAATCCAACTAGCATCAACTACAAAGAGTAATTAACACTACTAGCAACCTTACAAGTACCAATAGGAGTCGCGAGACGGAGATTGGTTACAAGAGATGAACTAGGGTTTGGAGATCAGATGGTGCTGATGAAGATGTTGATGGTGATGAGTCCCCTCCGATGAGAGGAGTGTTGGTAATGACGATGGCGACGATTTCCCCCTCCGGGAGGAAAGTTTCCCCGACAGGATCGTCCTGTCAGAGCTCTAGATTGGTTCTGCTCAAGTTCCTCCTCGTGGCGGTGGCAAATCCACGAAAAAGCTCCTCTCTGATTTTTCGGACGAAACCCTTCATATAGCAGAAGAGGGGGGCAGTGGTCCAGCAGGCTACCCACAAGCCCCCTAGGCGCGGCCAGGGGGTGGCCGTGACTCTGTAACAGCAGACCTTCCCTTGCAACGGCACCAGAAGAATGCTGCTAGCACTCTCGGGCAATCGAAACTAGAAGAATGTTGTTGACGGCCCACTAGCGCGTGGGATCGTAGCAGTTTTTGAGGGTAGAGTATTCGACCCAAATTTGTTGATACGCCTATAGGAGGTGAGAGGATACTCTCAAGTATTAGCAGCTGAATATGTCAGATTCAACCAAACCTGAAAGATTAGTATCTGCAAGCAAAGTAGTAACAACAAAGTAGTACGATAACAACGGTGTCAGAAACGATCTGTTGATGGCAGACTATTCCTAACGATTGTATCAATGGTGCCAAGTTGCCTCGTCGACAGAAATTGTCAGTTCCCGTCAACGACCAGCGAATCAAGATTGTAGCAGGTAGCAGCAGTGTAACGAGTAATAGCAGCGGCAAGGAAGGGCAGTAGTAACAGCAGTCGCAAGTAGCAACAGTAGCAACCGACAGTAGTAGTAATAGTAGCAGCAGAGCAAGACAAGTAACAGCAGCAGAGCAAGACAGGTAACAGCAGCAGCAACAGTAGTAACAACAGCAGAGAAAAACAAGTAACAGCAGAAGTAGGACAAACTCGTAGGCAATGGGTTGGTGATTTGTTTGGATGATATTCATCACGCAATAGTGATAACACAGAGAGATATGTGTCTAGCTCTCGTTCGTCAATGTGATGTAGGCATGCATTCCGCGTGTCGTCATACGTGCTTAGGGAAAAGAACTTGCATGACATCTATTGTCCATCCCTCCCGTGGCAGCGGGGTCCAAAAGGAAACTACGGGATATTAAGGTTCTCCTTTTAATAAAGAACCGGACCAACGCATTAGCACTTGGTGAACACATGAACTCCTCAAACTATGGTCATCACCGGGAGTGGTTCCGGTTATTGTCACTCCGGGGTTGCCGGATCATAACACATAGTAGGTAACTACAACTTGCAAGATCGGATCTAAAACACACATATATTGGTGACAACATAATAATTTCAGATCTGAAATCATGGCACTCGGGCCGTAGTGACAAGCATTAAGCATGGCAAAGTAGTAGCAACATCAATCTCAGAACATAGTAGATACTAGGGATCAATCCACATCAAAACTAACTTGATTACATGATAGATCTCATCCTACACATCACCGCCCAGCGAGCCTATGAAAAGATTACTCACGAACGAGGAAGAGCTTCATGGAATTGGAGAGGGAAGAAGGTTGATGATGACGATGGCGACGATTTCCCCTCTCTGGAGCCCAAGACGGACTCCAGATCTACCCTCCAGATGAAGAACAGGTTGTGGCGGCGCCTCCGTATCGCAAACGCGACAAAATCTTCTCTTTTTTATTTTTTCTGGGACGAAAGTGAACTTATAGACCTGAGATTGGGGGCAGCAGAGCTGTGTGGGCCACACAATCTTGCCCACCGCCACCAGGGGGGTGGCGGAGCCAGGGCTTGTGTCCCACTAGCCCACCCCCTCAGGTGGATCTTGGCGCAGATATTTTTCATATTTTCCAAAAATTCTCCCCGTAAATTTTCAGGACGTTTGGAGAACTTTGAAATCTACGCAAAAATAACACCAAGGCAATTCTGCAGAAAACAGCGTCAGTCCAGGTTAGTTCCATTCAAATAATGCAAATTAGAGTCCAAAACAAGGGCAAAAGAGTTTGGAAAAGTCGATACGATGGAGACGTATCAACTTCCCCAAGCTTAAAACCTTGCTTCTCCTCAAGCAACTCAGTTGACAAACTGAGAGAGAAAGAAAAACTTTGACAAACTCTGTTTGATCTTGTTTTAGCAACTATGTCTAACTCATAACCAGAATTTCAGCAAGATCACAAGTTAACCACATAAGCAAATGACACAAAGGTCTCACGGTAAACTAATATCAATGGCATAATCAGCTAAGGAGCAAATAATAATGAGTTTGAAATACCAACACTTCAATCAAAACAAGCATGAAGCAATATGAATAGGTGGTATCTCGCTAGCTCTTTCTGAGACCGCAAAACATAAATGCAGAGCACTTTCAAAGATCAAGGGCTGACTAAACATTGTAATTCATAGCAACGAAGATCCAGTCATAGTCATACTCAATATCAATCAAAAGCAAAGCATAAAAATGACAGAGGTGCTCTCTAATTGGTGCTTATACAAGAGGAGGATGACTCAACCTGAAAATAAATAGACAGGCCCTTCGCAGAGGGAAGCATTGATTTGCAGAGGTGCCAGAGCTCAAGCTTTGAAAAGAGAGATAATAATTTTGGGTGGCATGCTTTCATTGTCAACGCAATGACCAAGAGTTCTCAATATCTTCCATGCTACTCATGCTATAGGCGGTTCCCAAACAGAAAAGTAAAGTTTTAACTCCCCCACCACCAATCAATCACACTCCACGGCTAGCCGAATCCTTGGGTACCGTCTATAACAACATCAATCCGGGGGGAGTCTTGTTTTACAGTTATGTTTTCGATTTAAGCGTGGAACTGGGCATTCCAATTACCGGCCCCTTTCTCGTGAATGACAGTGAATAAACACATGTTGAGGATAACACTCCTAGCATGGAAGATACCAATAGCCCCCTGTCACCACATGAGCGGTTCGGGCATGCAAAACAGATTATTTCTTGAAGGTTTAGAGAGTGGCACATGCAAATTTACTTGGAACGGCAGGTAGATACCGCAAATAGGAAGGTATAGTGGACTCTCATGGAAAAAACTCTTGGGTTTATGGAAGTGGACGCACAAGCAGTATTTCGCTTAGTACAAGTGAAGGCTAGCAAAAGACTGGGAAGCGACCAACTAGAGAGCGACAACAATCATCAAGATGCACTGAGTTTGACTAGCATTGAATGCAAGCATGAACATGATATGAATCACCATGAACACAAACATCATAGAGGCTATGTTGATTTTGTTTCAACTACATGCATGAACATGCGCCAAGTCAAGCCACTTGAAACATTCAAAGGAGAATACCATCCTATCATACTACATCATAGTCATTTCAAAATCTATGTTGGCATTCAAGACAAACCATTATAAGCTCCTAGCTAAATAACCATGGCATCAGAAACTATGATATCTAAGTTGTCATTGCAAACGTGGTTCTCTCACAACAAAGCTAAATCTGGGTCGACAAGCTAGTCATATTTACAAAAACAAAATAGAGAGAGTTCATACCAGCTTTTTAGTCTCAGTCACTTCATCATATATCATCATTATTGCCTTTTCACTTGCACGATCGAACGATGTGAACAATAATAAGAGTGCTCGTGCATTGGACTAAGCTGAATCTGCAGGCAAACACAAAGGAGAAGACAAAGTAATATGGCTGTTTGAAAGCTAAACAGGTAAGCATGCAAAAACCACTAAACATTGTAACCAATATCTTCTACCTTGACCCAAAGAAAAAGAAAACTATTTACACGGGAAAGCTCCCAATAAGAAAAAGAAGAAAGAAAAATCTTTTTGGGTTTTCTCAAAAGGACACAAAACAAGAAAACAAGAAAACAAAAATAAACTAGCATGGATAATACAGTGGCAAAGTGTAAACACCGGCTAACAAAGTGAAAGCATAAGCATGAATGTAAAGTCGGTGAGAACACGTACTCCCCCAAGCTTAGGCTTTTGGCCTAGCTTGGTCTACTCACAAGGTGGGAAATCACTAGCTCCAGGATACTCCGGAGCAGACTATGGATGCCACTGCTGTGTGAGCTCCTCTGGCTCCCACTGATAAACTGGCGTCTGGTACTCGACTGGCGGCTCGGGCACGGGCGCCTATGGTTGGGCCAAGCCCTAATATGCGTAGATGTCCGAGGGCATAATAGTGTACCTTCCTGCATGAAGATCGAACAAAGAAGGAGCAGGCAAAGTAATAGTCTCTCGAGTACCCTGACTAAATACCAGGTTATAAATCATCCATCTACTAGCATCTCTATCCAGAAAATCATGGCGAACCATGCTGTCATAATCCAGATATTTCTCAGGGAGAAGCATCTCTCCTTCGTCTCCCAGTCTAATGGGTATCTCAAAGTGTGTGGCAAGACGGGTAGCGTAGATACCTCCATAGACGACACTCTTGGAACGATTGATGTTCAACCTTTGGGCCACTATAGCACCTAGGCTGTAAATCTTATCGTTATAAAGGCCCTAGCACAAAACTGCAAGGTCTGGAGAACTAAGTGGTCCAGCCTCCCCACGGCCAATCAAACATTTTCCCACAAATAGTGAGAAGTACCGAAGCACAGGAAAATGTATGCTAGCAATTCTAGCGCGAGACACTCCTCTCTCCTCTCCAACAGCAATAGTACCAATGAAATCCTCCAAGTCTAGTGGACGAGGGTCACGGATATCCCCAACATAAGGTAACTTGCATACATTGCAAAAATCCTGTAGTGTCATGCACTGGGGAACATCGTATATCATGAACTCAACCATGGGAGGATTCTTCCTCGGACAAAAGTTGAAGCTTTGAACGAAAATATTGGTGAGGAGGAGGTATTGTGAGCAGTTATCTGCAACGAACGCAGTAAGACCTGCGTTCTCCACCAAGTAATGAAAGTGTTCACAAAGCCCAGCGGCGTGCAAGAATTCATCACTTGGCCACTCGCACGCTCGAACTTCTGTGACTCGAGGGACTACGTACTTGGGGTGGTTCTTCTCATCCTCCTTGGGGTTACGGCTTGAAGAGCCTCTCAAGGACCTCCTCATCTTTGCCTTTTTCTAGCTCTGAAAATTTCTGAAATTTATAGAGACTTCGAAAGAAAAGTGAATAAAGATTAACCCAACTTGTAGCAACTACTCCTACTAGTGCCTAGAGACCGTATCACGCGCTAAAATTACTTGGGACCAGCTAAAATCAACATTTCTAGCTCAAGAACAGGGTCACCAAGGTAGCAAGAATACGCGAAGGATAAAGCACTAGAGCAAAAACTAATTGGACCAATGGAGGAGTCACTTACCAAGGGGTAATTTCCCCAAAACGGTTCAGAGAATGGTGCTTTGAGCAAGGAGATCGAAAATCACAGCTTAATGAGCAAGAACATGGGTTTGAGCTGCGAAACAATTTTTTCTAGAGGTGGAAGAAGAGGCTGGGAGCTCGAATGAGTGGACGGGGTCCCTGTGGGCCCCACAACCTTGCTCTCCGCCACCAGGGGGTGGTGGTGGCAGGGCTTGTGGCCCCCAAGTCTGGCCCCCAGTCCAGCTCTCAGGCCTAGTGATTTTCAAAAAATCCAGAAAAAATCATACTAAATTTTCAGGACCATCGGAGAACTTTTATTTTCGAGGTATTTTTCTCAGGGACGCTAAAACAGAAAACAGGAAAAACTAAACTAATTCTATCATTTTTCTTCTAAGCAACAGAAAATGAAAGCTTAAAACAGAGGTATGTGACTCTTTGATTCATCCATTTCATGGTCATCGAAAGAAATCCGTCAATGGGGTTGATCAAGTCCTCATGACAAAACCTTTTCGAATCGCAAGAGAGAACGGAGAATTTTTCGAATAGCCACTAAGTCACCTCAATGGGGATATATATCTCCCCAGCAAGCAAATCATACTTCATCTTGACACGAGGAATAGGGCATTCAAAGCTCTCAATAAGAATCGATGAAGTCTTTTCGATAACACTGATGCAATGTACTTGATATCGTTTCTTCGGAAAGTGCACTATGTGCTCATTACCGTTGACATGGAAAGTGACATTGCCTTTGTTGCAATCTATAACAGCCCCTGCAGTGTTTAAAAAGGGTCTTCCGAGGATGACAGCCATGGCATCATCCTCGGGAATATCCAAGATAACAAAGTCTGTTAAGATAGTGGTGTTAGCAACCACAACAGGCACATCCTCGCAAATGCCGATAGGGAAAGCAGTTGATTTGTCGGCCATTTGCAGAGAAATTTCAGTGGGTGTCAACTTATCAAATTCAAGTCTACGATAAAGAGAGAGCGGCATAACACTAACACCGGCACCAAGGTCACATAAGGCAGTTCTTACGTAGTTTCCTTTAATAGAGCAAGGTATAGTGGGCACTCCGGGATCACCAAGTTTCTTAGGAGTTCCACCCTTGAAACTGTAGTTGGCAAGCATGATGGAGATCTCAAGATCTGGTATCTTCCGTTTATTAGTCACGATATCTTTCACGCAGACATTTTGAGCATATCAGGTAACCGCATCTGCAGAAAGATGGGTCTTATCATCTCAACGAAACACTCAAAATCGTCATCATCCTTTTTCTTGGATGGCTTAGGAGGAAAGGGCATAGATCTCTAAACCCATGGCTCCCTTTCTTTACCATGCTTCCTAGCAGTGAAGTCATTCTTATCGTATTTCTTAGGTTGTGGGTTATCAGGATTAATCGTAGGTTCAATCTCCACATCCTCATCATTGCTAGGTTGAGCATTATTATGAACATCACTGTCCATATTGTCACCAGGTTCATGTTCATCACTAGATTGTGTTTCTGCATCAGACACAGAAATATCATTAGGTTCTTCAGGTGTCACAGTATTTGGTAAACTGGCATGTAGGTTTCTATCATCCTTCTTCTTCTCCTTAGGATGACTGGGTGTATCAGCGTTGATTCCTTGAGAATCTTGATCAATTCTCTTAGGATGACCTTCAGGATACAAAGGTTCCTGAGTCATTTTGCCTCCTCTAGCAATGACTCTGACAGGGTTGTCATTTAATTCATTGAGCAGGTCATTCTGAGCTTTAAGTACTTGTTCTACCTGAGTAGTAATCATAGAGGCATGCTTACTCAGAAGCTTCAGATCATTAACATTTCTGTCTACACAAGCACTTAAATGGCTAAGCATACGAGTACTTTGTTCCAAATGTCTGCTAACATAATCATTGAAACTCTGTTGTTTGGCAACAAAGTTGTCAAATTCATCAAAGCATAGGCTAGCAGGTTTGTCAAAAGGAATATCACTCTCATCAAACCTACGCAGAGAATTCACTTCTACTACCTGTATCGGGTTATCGAGACCATGGATCTCTTCGATAGGTGGTAGATTTTTGACATCTTCAGATCTAATGCCTTTCTCTTGCATATATTTCTTGGCTTCTTGCATATCTTCGGGACTGAGGAATAGAATACCTCTTTTCTTCGGAGTTGGCTTAGGAGGTGGTTCGGGAATAGTCCAAGCATTATCGTTGATCAAGATGTTATTCAGAATGGTCTCAGCTTGTTCTACAATTCGTTCCCTAAAAACACAACCGGCACAACTATCTAGGTGGTCTCTAGAAGCATCGGTAAGTACGTTATAGAAGATATCAACTATCTCGTTCTTCTTAAGAGGGTGATTAGGCAAAGCATTTTGTAGCTGGACGAGCCTCCCCCAAGCTTGTGGAAGACTCTCTTCTTGGAGTTGAGCAAAGTTGTATATTTCGTGCAAGGCAGCTTGCTTCTTATGGGCAGGGAAATATTTCTCACAGAAGTAATAGACCATATCGTGGGGACTACTCACACATCTAGGAGCAAGAGAGGTGAACCAGGCTTTAGCGTCATCGTTTAGAGAGAAAGGAAACAGCTTAAGGATATAGTAGTGGCGGATCTTCTCCTCATTAGAGAAAAGGGTGGCTATATCGTGTAGTTTGGCAAGATGGGCTACGACCGTCTCAGACTCATAACCGTGGAAATGATCAGATTCGACTAGAGAGATTATCTCAGGGTCGACAGAGAATTCATAATCCTTATCGGTGATAAAGATAGGTGAAGTGGCAAACTTCGGGGTCGTATTTCACCCTAGCTTTCACAGATTTTTCCTTCCACTTCAGAAGTAATTTCTCAGCGTCATAGGCATCCTTACAAGCAAGAAAGTCCTCAGCTATCTCTCCCTCCATAACGTAACCCTCGGGTATATCAGGCAATTCATATCTAGGAGAGCTAGATCTAACAGGAGCAAAAGCAGGTTCTATCTCAATAGTATCGGCAGTTTCACAAGCATCACAAGCATTGGCAGTAACTCTAGCAATATGGGCATCAAGGAATACCCCTAGTGGAACATCAGGCAAAGTAGTATCTCTAGCAGTATCAAGCATAACATCATCAGGCAAAATAGCATCTCTAGCATCACCAGGCATAGCATCCCTAGCAGTATCAGGCATAGCATCAAGCATAGCATCTCTAGCAGTATCAGGCATAGTATCAAGCATAGCATCTCTAGTAGTAGAATCATAAGCATCATCAAGCACAGGCGACATATCAAGATTTCTAGCAGGAGATGATGTCGCAAACTTACTCATAACTGAAGGTCAATCAAGTGCAGAGCTAGATGGCAATTCCTTACCTCCCCTCGTAGTTGAGGGCAAGACTTTGGTCTTCGGATCCTTCAGATTCTTCATAGTGATCAGCAGATATAAATCCCAAGTAACTCAGAGAATATAGCAATACCTCCCCGGCAATGGCGCTAGAAAAATGTTGACTCCGTAACAGTAGACCTTCCCTTGCAACGGCACTAGAAGAATGCTGCTAGCACTCTCCGGCAATCGAAACTAGAAGAATGTTGTTGACGGCCCACCAGCATGTGGGATCGTAGCAGTTTTCGAGGGTAGAGTATTCGACCCAAATTTGTTGATACGCCTATAGGAGATGAGAGGATAATATCAAGTATTAGCAGCTGAATATGTCAGATTCAACCACACCTGAAAGATTAGTATCTGCAAGCAAAGTAGTAACAGCAAAGTAGTATGATAACAACGCTGTCAAAAACGATCTGTTGACAGCAGACTATTCCTAACGATTGTATCAATGGCGCCAAGTTGCCTCGTCGACGGAAATTGTCAGTTCCCGTCAATGACCAGCGAATCAAGATTGTAACAGGTAGCAGCAATGTAACGAGTAATAGCAGCGGCACGGAACAGCAGTAGTAACAACAGTAGCAAGCGACAGTAGTAGCAACAGTAGCAGCAGAGCAAGACAAGTAACAAGAGCAGAGCAAGACAAGTAACAGCAGCAGCAACAGTAGTAACAGCAGTAGAGCAAAACAAGTAACAACAGCTGTAGGACAAACTCGTAGGCAATGGGTCGGTGATTTGTTTGGATGATATTCGTCGTGCAATAGTTATAACACGGAGAGATATGTGGCTAGCTCCCGTTCCTTAATGTGATTTAGGCATGCATTCCATGTGTCGTCATACGTGCTTAGGGAAAAGAACTTGCATGACATCTATTATCCATCCCTCCCGTGGCAGCAGGGTCCAAAAGGAAACTACGGGATCTTAACGTTCTCCTTTTAATAAAGAACCGGACCAACGCATTAGCACTTGGTGAACACATGAACTCCTCAAACTATGGTCATCACCGGGAGTGGTTCCGGTTATTGTCACTCCGGGGTTGCCGGATCATAACACATAGTAGGTAACTACAACTTGCAAGATCGGATCTAAAACACACATATATTGGTGACAACATAATAATTTCAGATCTGAAATCATGGCACTCAGGCCCTAGTGACAAGCATTAAGCATGCCAAAGTAGTAGCAACATCAATCTCGGAACATATTGGATACTAGGGATCAATCCCCATCAAAACTAACTCGATTACATGATAGATCTCATCCTACTCATCACCGCCCAGCGAGCCTACGAATAGATTACTCACGAACGACGAAGAGCTTCATGGAATTGGAGAGAGAAGAAGGTTGATGATGACGATGGCGACGATTTCCGCTCTCCGGAGCCCAAGACGGACTCCAGATCTGCCCTCCAGATGAAGAACAGGTTGTGGCGGCGCCTCCGTATCGCAAACGCGACGAAATCTTCTCTTTTTTATTTTTTCTGGGATGAAAGTGAACTTATAGACCTGAGATTGGGGACGGAAGAGCTGTGTGGGCCCCACAAGCTTGCCCACCGCCACCAGGGGGCGGGGTGGCGGAGCCAGGGATTGTGGCCCACTGGCCCACCCCCTCAAGTGGATCTTGGCGCAGATATTTTTCATATTTTCCAAAAATGCTCCCCGTAAATTTTCAGGATGTTTGGAGAACTTTGATTTCTGCACAAAAATAACACAAAGGCAATTCTGCTGAAAACAGCGTCAGTCTAGGGCAAAAGAGTTTGGAAAAGTAGATACGATGGAGACGTATCAGGCCGCGCCTAGTAGGCTTGTGGCCACCTGCTGGCACCCCTCCGGCGCTTCTTCGGCCCAGTATTTTTTATAAATCCAGAAAAAAATCATCGTTGATTTTTACGGCGTTTGGAGTTGCGCAGAATAGGTATCTCAAACTTGCTCCACTTTCAGGCCAGAATTCCAGCTGCCGACATTCTCCCTCTTCATGTAAACCTTGCAAAATAAGAGAGAAAAGGCATAAGTATTGTACCGTGAAGTGAAATAACAGCCCAAGAAGTGATAAATATCAACATGAAAACATGATGCAAAATGGACGTATCACCTCTTAAGTTCCTTAAGCTCTTCTGGACCCAATTTGTATGGCCGTTTGCACGCAGGCTCAATACCCGGTTCAAGCTCAATAACGAACTCAACTTCCCGGTGCGGAGGCATTCCTCGCAATTCTTCTGGAAACACATCTTCATATTCGCAGACCACTGGGACTTGCGAAATTGGATTAATCTCACCCTTTTCATTCAAAGAGATCAGACGGATTGTGTCATCGCGCACCGCGAAAATAATCACGTCCTCTGAAGAGTGAGTTAGCTTCACAATCAATCGATGCCTTGTTCATGGCCAACCAGTCCATACCAAGGATCAAATCAATGTCAGACTTGCCAAGAACAATAGGATACGCTAGAAAAGCAAAATTACCCATCTTGACAGAAACATCTGGGGCTCGAGTACTAGCATGCATGAACTTGCCCGGAGAAACTACTCACAACGGTCTAGGAAGCTCTTCAACATGAACATTATGCTTGGATGCAAATGGAATGGAGAGGAACGAATGCGAAGCACCAGAATCAAACAAAACCTTAG
This sequence comes from Hordeum vulgare subsp. vulgare, assembly GCF_904849725.1. Classification (NCBI taxonomy): domain Eukaryota; kingdom Viridiplantae; phylum Streptophyta; class Magnoliopsida; order Poales; family Poaceae; genus Hordeum; species Hordeum vulgare. The sequence goes on along the minus strand of NC_058519.1, from coordinate 406,438,878 downwards.
CAGGAATATAATTAACAAGGAGGTTACCCATAATCACATCTGACGAGTTCTCTGCTTCAGCTGCATTCACCATGTTGACTCTAGCATACCTGGGGTTGAAATTCACGATAGCATTGCTTGGAGGTTTGCCTGGAGTAGGCGGAAGACAGAGCTGAGAAGTGCGCTTGTTGGCATAGTGACCCTTCTGCCCACACTTGTGACAAGTAACATCTGCCGGCTCACGGTACTGTGTCTGAGGAGGCCCTTACTTCTGCTGCTGAAACCTCTGCTAGAAAGCTGGGTTGGGTGGGTGGGAAGAACCGCGGCCACCTGAATGCTTGAACTGCTGCGAGTGCCGAGGAGGAGGAGGAGACACCCAAAACTTCGGCTGCTTTTGAACCACCTGAGTTGAGGAAGACGAGCTGGAATCTCTGAAGTGCTTCTTTTAATTATCCACCCTGAGCAAAGCTGCCTCAGCCCTGAGAGCTAAGTTGTAGAACTTATCGAACTCCTCAGGATCGTGCAAAGCGAGGGCTAGCTGCAAATCTTCTTTCAAACCACCTCTGAACTGATAGATCTTGCTCTTCTGATCAGGAATGTCCTGCAAGGCCTATCGGGCTAGCTCGTGGAACTCGACGTTGTACTTGTACACGGAGTTACCACCTTGCTTCAAGCGCCTGAAATTCTCACGCATCTCCTCCACAAAGCTAGATGGCATGTAATGGGACCTGAAGTCTCTGCAGAACTCATCCCAAGTGATCACTCTGGCACCCCTGGAATCCTTCAACTGCTGCCACCAGATAGATGCTTGCCCCTTGAGCTGGAATGTTGCAAACTTGACGAAATCCTCTGGACGAAGATTGCTACATTCAAAGTGCTTGTTCATGTCGCGGATCCAATCCTCAGCATCAAACGACTGGTCACACGACGTGAAGGTCTTCTGCTGATTTGACAGGAAGTGACTCAGATTAGCAAACTGATTGCCCCCATGATGGAAGTTGCCTTGCTGCTGATTAGTCCTCTCTTGCAACAACTGTATTAGTATCTGAGTGTTTGCATTAGTAGAAGCCATCAATGTTTGCCAAGCCTATGCAGGAGGAGGCGGCGGAGGAGGATTCTCTGGAGGTGGTGGTGGTGGCGGCATGTCAGCACCCTCATGACCTGGATTCTGACGAGTTGGTGGAGCCATCCTGAAGACGGACAACAAATTAGCCCACAGAATAAATTGAAGGTAAAGCTGAATCAAAAAGGCAGGAATAACTCAACAGGAATATTAGCAATTGCACTCGAACAAAATAGTAAGAATGCTTCCTCAAAGTGACTGTCGACAAAATTCTGATTAAGACCACTTGCAAACAAGTATGAGCTAGAACTGCTCGGAACAAACATATGATCGAGATTTCATCCGATATCTTCGTGGATAAGATCGCACGGGCTCGAATTTATAGTAGCCATCCTGTGCAAGGTAGTGCACACGACTTACGAAGTATCCCCAAGTCGTAGCAAGCTACAAGGACTCTTTAAGACACAACGAGAACCGATGTAAGACGACCGTGAACAAACATACCCACTGAATGTCGAATCCCAACCTCACATCATGCATCCGTAGGAAGATTGTCCTATAAGTCACTACTTGATATCCCACCTATGAATTCCCGAAATATCTGGTCATGCAATCTGGTACACGGATACAAGGAGTAATATTCACACAACTCCTTTACTACCCCGACCAATGTATCACATCCGTCAACACATAACCAGAATCTCGGACCTTCATTTAACACAGACCCTCGTGATCACAATGATACAAAGTATGGCAGTACTCCCGAACAATCTACACCAGTATTGTGGACATCGGGGTTATCTCGGCACTACTAGTATTGAAGCAATTACGAACATCCTTCGTTCTGAGATACTCAGAAATCTGAATGATGGCGATGTGCACAAGAATCCCCTAGAGCTCAACTCCCCGGAAGAAATCAAGGCAGACAGGAGGCACCAAGACAGAACTCCGTCACATCGATATCATATGGATTTCAAAATATCCGCGTGATCCTAAAAAAATTGAGCGAGAAGAGGAGTAGAATTAAGATATCCTAAGACGAGAACCTCACCAGAGCATGGAAGAGGAGAAAAAAACCCTACTCTCTGATATAACTAAGACTCAAAACATTTTACTAGACTCGACTCGGCCAAGTACGATCACACAAGGCTCCTATGGTCGTAAGGCTCCGATTACCAACTTGTAACGACTAAGATGCGGTCCTTTCCTATTTAGGGGGCGATGCCCCAAAATGGAAAGAAGCGCATCTATGCGTTTCGCAAGCAAGATAAACATAGCACATACATAATAAAGAATGACAAATAGGGAATCGTTTGCCATTGCATAGATAATATCACAGTTTACATCCACACATTTATTCAGACAAGGTAGTTCCACTACGGACTACATAACATAAGAAAAGGCTATGCTGTCCCGCATGCTTGCGCACAATCACGACCACGCCTCAGTCTTCTGGATAGTTCACATACAGGCGGTCGTTCTCCTCATCGTACTGCCACACCAGCTGCGTGCCATCGGGATCACCTATGTCGGGCGTACCTGTACCTGTTGGGGTGTTGAAGTAATTCGCGAGCCACAGGGACTCAACAATCTATGACCTCGGTACCGAAACTAGTCAAGTTATTAGGTGAGGACGGTTCAATGTTTAGGTTGCAGAATCCTAAGCATTTATGGTGGTTAACTTACGAAGAACAAGTTATAGATGTGGTGGTCTATGCTAACGGTCGAAGACTAGCTGATCACTAAGTGATCCTGAACACCTACGTACGTCAAACATATCCCCACCGTGTTCCCGATCGAAGAGAGGTCTTCGAAGGGGACAGTCACGGTTACGCACACGGTTGGCAGTTTTATTAAATTAATTTCAAGTTATCTATAACCGGATGTTAACAAATATTCCAAGTTGCCACATAACCGCGGGCACGGCTTTCCGAAAGATTAAACCCTGCAGGGATGCTCCAACTAGTCCATCACAAACGGTCACGGGCCGCAAAGTAATCCTCTATCACGAATCTCGTGATCTCGTCGGATTCCTTAGAGGAAAACCTCAACTCTGGGGAGCACCAAAGCTTCACCGGGATTCCTATACGCAAGATATATCGCTAAGGTAAGACAAGACTAGCAGGACCTCCCGTCGTGTCGACGACCCCAATAAGAGCCGCGTATCTCAGTCTCAGGACACGAGGGATGAGCTAGACGTCAGGATGGCTAAACCTCTGGGTGACTAGGGGGGCCTCTGACATCGCTCAGGTGGGACCAACTCTCATGAGGAGCACTGGCCTGGGTTGTTGATTAAAATCCTCGGGGTATCTATTCCCTATGAAAATTAGTAATAAGTGACTAGCAAATTAAAACCAATGTTAGGTCCTGACGGACAAGTCTTAACACTACACGATTTATCAAGGGGGTCCTCATAACAACCCCGAACGTGTTAGGAGCGAACAGTTATGGAATCAAACACCGGTAACCAGAAACTAAGGCGGCAATAACGGAACAAATCAACCAGTAAAGGCTAGGCCTTCCGTCATTACCAAGTATATAGGTGCATTAATTAAATAGCAGAATTTCGACATAATGATATCAAAACTCATGTTATCACATGAGACAATTGGCACCTGCAACTAGCAACGCTAACATTAGAAGCTAAGCAAGCCTACTTAGCCATTCAAGATTATCTAGGAGGGGAAAGTGTTTGGGTTTCATGGATATATCAGGAGGCAATTATTTCAGTGGTAGGCAGCAAGCATAAGACAAAGGAAACGTGAATCTAGGCATAACAAAGCTAGAGACGGTATTAAGGTCATGGTCATCTTGCCTGTGATGTCTTCAGCTTGGAACTGCTCTTGTTCGTCCTGCACGTACTCTCCCGAATCCATGTACTCGCTCTCCGATCCAGGTGCTACCCAATATAAAAACAACTGCCAATGAACAACAAAACAACATGATGCAACAAACACATGATGCGTGAGATGAGAATGTAGCATGCATCTTTATTCTAGTCACTTGCATATGCATGAGAAGAAAAGACAAACTTCTGGACAGAAATTCACTCTAATAAATGTTTACATGTATGAATATGACATGAACAGGTGCATCACGCGAAAACGATGCAAAAACATATAAAGAACGTTGAGAACGGAGCTACGGATCAACCGGAAACTCCGAAACAAGAAATGGACTCCTACGGATCAAATCTACCACAAGCACTCTCCAATGGCATACTTATGGTATTCCCAGGTTGCCACATCACCAAACAAACAAGTATAGGTGGGGTGGTCCAAAGAAACTCACCACACCACCAACTATGCACTCAAAAGCACCAAAACATCAAAACTATGCATTCTGTCCTAAACATCATCATAGCAGTTTGAGAGCTACATGCAAAGCACCCACAGCCACCCAAATGTGCCAAATAAGATATGTGGCAAAAGCTATTCAAAGGCTCTACAAGCATGAGAAAAATATAATACAAAGGAGTTACACATAGAAATATTTACACGTGCTAACTTGGACCAAAATATCAGATTTCAGGGACTTAGTGAAAATCTCAGATTCTCACCAGCTGTTTATGCTCTGAAGCATTTTGACAGACCCCAAAACAATATCTACAGGAAGTCAAATGGAATGAAAATTGACAGAGAACTAGACAAACACAAAAGCTACAACTCTCTAGATGATTGCAAGGGCTGATTCTCAACACATGAACTTTTGCAACCACAACTACAAGGGAAGAAAATAACAATAGTTTCTCAGACTTTCACTATACTGACAATTTCAGCCACATGCCTACTTTGACAAAGCACAACTTGGACATACAAACTCCTAAGCATAAAAAAACCACCATGTTGTAGAGGGGTTCACCCACTACTGCCACAACAAGGAATCATCCTGTTAGGCTCATCACATCACATGGAACCAAGCTCTAAACAAAGCATCAAACAGAAAAATGACATCTCCAGAAAGTGTTCCAAAAGGGAAAACTGATTTCTCCAATGGATTCCTGGGATGATTCTACCCCAAAAACATATATAATACCTAGGCACTTGCATAGAACAAATGGGCACAAAGTTGAAAGGAAAAACTACATGGAATCACATGAATGCAAATAGTGCCATATCACATGTGTTGCACACTAGTTCATCACCTACACTTGCACTTGCACACACTCACAACTCCAATGGTGACATGAGGGTTTAGACCCCATGTATGTGTGCCTTAGCACACCACCACACACACAAATACATCAAGCATACACAAGTGATCATGCTCACACATCTACACATGCTAGTCTCCAAACACAGACAAACATGCTTGCACACAAGTGCTCACTAAGGCAAACCATGCCTTGGGCATGTGTGTGTCACACACACATGGATACATACACCTACACACACACATGGGTGCTTGCACACTCACAAGCACACAACTCCACTTGCACACTCACAAGTACACACCTCATGCTCATGCACTAGTGCACATGTGCACAAGCACACTCACACAAGCATGATCACATCTACATCAACACAAGCAATTGGGTGCTTGCACCACACAAGCAACCCTCATACACATGGAAGATTCCACACACATACATCCTACACACATACACTAGCAACTAGTGAGGGAAAAATCTAAACAAAAGAAAAACCTACTAACTTGCTGCCCAAGAACAAGGTAACGAGCAGAAAAAAATAGAAAATAGTAACAAACACAAATAAATAAAAAGGGGGCAGAGGGACTCGAGCCCAAGTGCTCCCTGGTACAGCACAAACACCCTACTACTGCGCTACACCAATTGGTTCGACAGAACACAGGGAGTATACAAGATATGTCTACCCCCTATGCTACCGTGCGTCAAAAATCAACAAAACAAAACGGGGGCTCTGGGGTTTCGAACCCAGGACCTGTCGATCTACAAAACCCCACCTACCACTGTGCTACTCTATTGAGGGGGGCTCTGCTCTTTTGAGCAACCCCCTCTAGATCTATCACAGCCCAACGATGGTCGGAACAGGTGAGGCTCACCGTCGGCGACACACATCAAATTGAGCAAGGGCTCGTTGCTGGGAGGAAGAGGGATCCTCCTAGGTTCCATTCCAACACTAAACGAGCGAGGGGATACACTACAACTACTCGGCAACATGCACGGCGGCACCGGCAACAGAGAACCTACGGTGGTGATGCTACGACCCTAGACGCGAGATCTTGCTACCGGGGAAGGAGGTGGTGTGCTCCGCCCACCTACTGGGAGAAGAGGACATGCTTGATGGAGAGGAAGCAGGGGACGTCGTATAGGAAGGGGAAGCAGGGGTGGTCGTCCGAGCGGAAGAAGGCCGTCGTCGAAGTAGGGGAAGCAGGGGCGATCGTCGATGGTTAGCTGCGGGAACGGACCCCCTTAAGGTCCCGCGTGCTCCTGGGCTGCTCGAAGAGGACGGAGATGCACGGCGACGACGGCGACGAGCTCCTCATGGATCGGCCATGGTGCAGGAGGAACTCGGCCCGCCTACTGGCGTTCTGGGGAGAGGGAGGAGGAAGAGGAAGGATGGGGCGGCGCTGCGAGGGAACCCTAGCCCACTGCCCGGACGCCAAGTGTTATATAGAGGGCGAGGGAGGCCGCCTCGATGTCTGTGAGCAACGGTGTCGACCTCTCTGCCTTGCTCTCTCTCTCTGATGAAACTGACGGAAAGGAGGGAGGAGGGAGACGGTGTCTACAGGAGAGGGAAGGGAGTGGGCTGCGCGCGAGGAGGTAAGTTGGGCCAGCCAGGGGGAGGAAGCCCACTTGGATGCGCCAGATAAGAGAAAGAAAAACCCACTGGGCACTACTAGAAAAAAGCCTATAGCTGATATGGACATTAATGGCGCACCATGCATGTGGTGCGCCACTACTATATAGCGGTGGTGCACCATCTACTCGTGCGCCATTAGTATCCATATTACTAATGGCGCACCATGTGTGTGGTGCACCATTACTATATTTGACCTGGCCCCCACCCTTTCCTACACTTACCAGTGGCGCACCATGGGAATTGCGCCATTACTAGTTTTAACTAGTAATGGCACACCACGTCCACGGTGTGCCACTACTAATATATTTTTTCTGTTTTTTTTAAACTACTAATGGCGCATTCTTACCTGGTGCACCATTAGTAACCAGGGGTTACTAATGGCGCATTCTTCCACGGTGCGCCATTGGTAACCTGGGAGGAGTAGATATTTTTGACAGCCCACTTCACACTCAATTTCCCCCCACTTCATTCTCTCCACCACTTCACACTCACTACTCTCGGCTGCCTCCTCCTCCTCACCTCATTTGCACCATATATTCACCCAAATTAAGTGGTTAAATTTCCTTTTTTTGATAGGTAAGTAAGGGGAAACCTTTCTGTATGTTCTAGATCTACTTTTTTGTCCCTCCAACACGTGTACACACTTTTTATGACCTAGATCTACGTATGTTTGTGGTGTTGCATATGTTTGTGTTTGCAGGTACCGGTATTTGAAATGCGATAGTTGCCAATATTTTGCGGGAATGTTGATTAATTTCCGTTTCGGCGAGAATTTGGCACTATGCATTCTTTTTTGTCTTATTTTTAGGCAAAGTCATGCCAAATTTTTTTTGGTTCTAACATAACGTTTTGCTCTACCCCGCAAGCGACCATGGTCCGCACGATGACTGAAGGCATCGTGAATAGGTTTTTGAGCTCCGCGAAGGCCGAGATGCTTCAAAATAACGAGACGGAGATAAGATGTCCGTGTCAAAGATGCAAGTTGAAGAGCCTTATGGACCCGGATTCCAGACAGGTGCGGGACCACCTACTCGTGCGTGGTTTCATGGATGGCTATCAGTGGCAAGGTGATGAACATGATTATGAAGTCATCCATGGGGGTCGGGCAAGAAAAAAGGAAGGGTTGCAAGACAATAGCAGTGAGGGCGGGCGAGAAGACGAAGAATCTCCAGGACATGATCACAAAGTAGATGCAGGACACAGTCATCATGTAGAAGATGCTGGACATGATGATGAGGAAGATCAAGACAAAGGGCATGATCATGAACATGAAGACACCGGAGCAGACGATGATGGACCATCGATGGGCTGGGTGCAGGACCCTCATATTCAAGAGCTGCTTCTCAAGCAGACGGGTAACACAAGAGCTGTCGCCCGAGAGAAAGCAAAGCTGGATCAACTGGAGATAGAAGCGGTTACTCCATTGTATGAAGGATGCAGGCCCGAGGATACCCGCCTGGAAGTAACGCTCATGGCTCTGGAGATGAAGGTAAAACACAAAATGACCGACACATGCTTCGACGAGAACATGTCATTCTGGCACGAACGTCTTCCCATGGGGAACAAGTGCCCGAACAGTTTCGAGGAGGCGAAGAAAATCGTGTGTCCTCTGGATTTACCGCACATGAATACCATGTGTGCATGAACGATTGCATGATTTATCGGGACGAGCACGCGGAGTCTACCATATGTACGGTGTGCGGCGTTACTCGATACGAGAAGAGGAAGAAAGCTCCTCGAAAAGTGGTCTGGTACTTTCCGATCACTCCTCGTCTGCAGCGGTATTTCATGGACCCTAAGCAAGCAGAGCTCCTGCGTTGGCACGCGGATAGGGAGGAGAAGACGCGAGAAAATGAAGGAAATGATCCAGAGATAAATGAAAAAAAGACAAGATGCTGAGTCAACCTAAGGATGCGAGCCAGTGGCAAGCGTTGAACTTCGAACACCCAGAATTTGGGGACGATCCAAGGAACATCATGTTGGGCGCGAGCACCGGTGGAGTCTGCCCGTTTGGCAGCCAGAGAAGCACACATAGCACCTGGCCTGTGTTTGTGTGGATGTACAACCTTCCCCCCTGGATGTGCATGAAGAGGAAGTACATTCACATGAGTATGCTAATTGAAGGGACGAAACAACCAGGGAACAACATCAATATGTATTTGGGCTGCTGAAAGAGGAGCTAGACACGCTGTGGAAAACGCCAGCCAATACGTGGGACGCCGCAGTGAAACAATATTTCCCTATGAGAGCCGCACTGCTCACGACGGTGCACGACTATCTCGGTTACGGATATGTGGAGGGGCAGGTGGTCCACGGATTTTGTGCATGCGTGAGGTGAATGGATGACACAACGTATCGCCAGCTAGATACAGATCCCGGGTCTTCGAAAACCGTGTTCATGGGACATCGAAGGTGCGTTCGCGACGATGACGAATGGATCAAACACAAGGATCTGTTTGATGGTGAAACCGAACCCCGAAGAGTCCCACGTACGGGGAGCGGCGAGGAAATAGATGAGCTGTTGAAAAATTGGAAAGAGTGCCCACTGCTGGGAAAGAAGCGAAAGACGCCAGAGCCGCTTATGAAGGTATGGAAAACGAGGTCTCTTTTCTAGGACTTGCCATACTGGAAGATCCTCCGTGTGCCTCACAGCCTTGAGGTCATGCATATCACGAAGAACGTGTGCAAGAGTCTGCTTGGTACCCTGCTCAACATGCCACAGAGGACCAAAGATGGGCCGAAAGCAAGGGCAGACTTGCAATCAATGGGCATCAGGGAGGAGCTTCACGCAAAATGCCCTAATGATGATGATGATGATGATGATGATGATGAGGAGGAGGAGAAGGACACGGAAAGTCGTCGAAAAGGCAAAAAGGCCAAGTAGATCGAATATGACTGCCCTCCCACGTGCTTCACTCTAAGTCAGAAGGAGATCAATCAGTTTTTCACCTGCCTCGTAGGAGTAAAACTTCCTTACGGTTACGTGGGGAAGATAAGCAGATACCTAGACTCAGCGAAGCAGAAGTTCAGCGGGATGAAGTCTCACGACTGTCACGTGCTGATGACGCGGATACTTCCAGTTGCAATCCGTGGGATCATGGACGCGCACGTCCGTGAAATTCTATTTGGCCTATGCAACTTTTTCGACGTCATCTCTCGGAAGTCGGTTGGCGTGAGGAAACTAAGAAGGCTACAAGAAGAGATCATGGTGATACTATGCGAGCTTGAGATGTACTTCCCACCCACATCCTTCGGCGTTATGGTGCATCTGGTGGTCCATATCGTGGAGGATATCATCCAACTTGGGCCGACGTTCCTGCGCAGCATGATGCCGTTCGAAAGGATGAATGGTGTCATCAAAGGATACGTTCTCAACAGGGCACGTACAGATGGAAGCATAGCCCAGGGCTTTCTAACCGAAGAGTGCATCTCCTTCTGCACGAATTATCTAGGAATCGAGAACCCGGTTGGTCTTCCCGTCAACAGGCACCTCGGCAGACTCGCTGGATGGGGTCACCGCGAGGGTCGCCGCGAAATGCATGTCGACCTCAAGGGTCGACTCGCCGACTTTGAAAGAGAAAACCTAGTCGCGCTACAACACATAGACGTGGTTGATCCTTGGGTGCTAGAGCACAAAACCTTTATTGAGAAGACGTACAATGACCGAGGCCAACAGAGGACGGACGGAGATATAATCAAAGAGCACAACTCATATTTCACGCGTTGGTTCAAGGACAAGCTTATGTCGTAAACTTTATAAGAGGATTCTTCCACGGAGGAAAAGCTTATATTCGCCTTGTCATAGGGCGCCGAGCACAACCTGATGACCTATGAGGCGTACGATATCAACGGCTACACATTCTACACCGAGGAAAAGGACATGAAGAGCGATTATCAGAACTCTGGGGTAACGATGGAATCCAACACCGGTAACGACAAGGACAGATACTACGGAAGGAACGAGGAGATCTGGGAGCTGAGCTACGCTGGAGAGAAGGTTTCGATGTTCCGTGTCAGATGGGCCAAGAGCGTCCTAAAAGAAGACCGGTATTTCACCACCATGGTTATACACGAAGCCAAATCGAAGACCGCGGGCGCAAACGTCACCGCGAAAAATGAGCCATGGGTACTGGTTTGCCAAGTGGACCAATGCTTCTTCATTACCGACCCGTCAAAGCCCAATCGTGTTGTCGTGAGGAGAGGCAAAAGGAACATCATCAGAATGGATGGAGTCGCCAATGAGCAAGACTTCGAAAAGTACGGCGACCCGAAGATGGAAGATGACGACAATGATGAAGTAGCACACAACACAAGAAGAAGCAGGACCACCCTACCTAAAGGACGTCTGTTCAAGAGAAGTATTCAAGGGGTTCCGGGGCTAAATTATTCAACCGCGAGAAAGAAGGGCAAGAAGATCATTGTGAAAAGATAGCTAATTAAGATCGAATCACGACGTGTCGGCCGCGTGTGTGTGTCAGTGGCAAGCTCAATCTTTCATGACTGTTATTTCACGTCAGTTGATTTCAACCATGTCATGTAATTCTAAATCTTTGCACCATGTCATGTAATTCTAAACCGTTGGTCTATTCCATTACTTTTCGGTTATTACATGCAACTGAAAAGTGATAACCAAAATTATTACATGCAACTAAAAATCCAAAAAAAAAAGTTAGTAATGGCGCACCAGGAGAAGGTGCGCCATTGCTATCCCTCCCCACTTATGGCGCACCACTAAAAGGTGCGCCACTCATATGCCACTTATGGCGCACCCCTAAATGGTGCGCCATTGCTAACCCTCCCTTGTTCTATCCCTCCCCGCACTCGCCTCTCCCCCGAATCTCCACTCCAACCGCACCCCTCCCTCCCTCCCATCTCCCCTCGTGAGCCACTGTCGCCGCCCTTCTCGTCAGCCACGGCCGCCCTCCTTGTCAGCCACCGCCGCCCTCCTTGTCAGCCGCCGCCGCCCTCCTCGTCACTGCCCCCAGGCCCCGGCCACCCCCGCACACGTCGCCGCCGCCGGATGGCTCAGGCAGCCATCACCACTGCGGAGGTGAGCACCCCCGCCCCTCCCTCTTCCCCATCTCCCCACCGTCCTCCCCTCCTACCACCTCTTACTTCCGCTGGCGCGTCACCCCCTGCAACCCTAGCCGTCCATCTCCTTCTACCGGCGCGCCTCCTCGCCGCCGTGGAAGTACCGGTGACTATGTAGAATATATTGAATTTTGAACTGGGATTCAGTCAATCAAAAACCACTGAATTTATTAGCACACACATATGGCCGGGGCTTACGATGAATTAAACAAGATAGGTGCACACACTGAATTTGAGTTCAGTCAACCAAATACAACTGATTTCAGTCAAATGGCATGTTGTTGATGTTCTGGTAGAATATAATTTAGTTATACACTATAAGGTTTGCTTTTTTTCTGAAATAGTCACGACATCTAGTTTTCAGGAGACAACCAAAAGGGGTTGTCACATTGCAAAGCACATCAGGTTATTTGGGCCAACTTTTCATTCAATGCATTGCTATGAGACATAATTAGGCAACTACTAGAACATAATACAACAAATCTTTGTGCACCTTGTATGTTTCCTCGTAGACCAATAAAACGGGGTCTAGAAACGGGGTCTAGAAATATTTGGAGAATGAATTTTATTACTTCGACAATGATTTTTTTATGTTGATCACCGATTTATGCCTTTTGATTGTAGTGGTTATGTTAAATTTATTTCTGAAGTATTTAAATCTTCCATCTTACTATTTTTTGGCATCCTGCTTGTGGAGTAAGGTTGTAATGACTCATATTTGTTACCCCTTTCTCCTGAAATGTAGATTAATTTCCTTTTCGGTTGAGAATTGGGCACTCCTAGGTCAAGAAAATTAGCAAAGGTCATGCCCAATTTTCTTGACCTAGAAGGTGCCCGATTCAACCCTGTGCAATAACTCTAGTAGCCTTTTTTTCCTATTTAGAGCGAATATGGCCAACAGCGATGAGTCTGGCGGTTCGAGCAAGCAATTATGGGAGCTGTCCCACGAGCTGGAGGAAGAACCTCACCGCTATGAGGACGTCGCGGAAGACACCGATCACGACTACACAACCCCTAGTAGAGTCGGGGATGACACCACTGATGGTGCCGGAGGGGATGCCACCACGGATGATGGCAGCGAACGCACAGATGGCAGCCAACCGAAGAAGCAACGGAAGGACCGGTGCCCGAACGTGCTCTGCGCCGTCAGGGAGGAATTTACTGAAGTGTCCTCCAGTGGGCATCCAACGGCGCCCAAAGAATTAGTTGGTGGGTACGCGGGACAACTTGGGTGCATTCTTCGGAACACCGTCTCGATCAACACCAAGAACCTAAGGCATCAAGGCCGAGCGAATTTGTGCAACCTCCTCTTCACGAAGCTGCACGAACGATACAAGTTCCCCGGTGACGTCGCAAACACACGCCTCGCAGGGAATAAAGTGAACAGTGCCGCTTTCACGAAGATGAGCACGGCCCTCGCTACATGGAGAGCCTCGGTGAAGAGAAGGATTCTAAGAGGTGATAGTTATGAGAAGATCAAGGAGACAAATCCTTCGATCAACGAAGTTGACTACCAGGAGTTCAAGATCAAGTGCGAGAGCAATGCATCCGCGGAATCAAGTCAGTGGGGGAAAGATATGCAGGACTTGAACTTAGGGGTCCACAAACTCGGTCCCGGCAGTTACAGAGTGGCGGAACCTAAATGGGACAAGGAGGACGCGGAGCGTGCCGAGCAAGGCCTACCGCCCCTCTTTGATAAATACCCTAAAAAGCAGACCAGGAACTATGTCAGGGCCAGGTACAAGGTGGACCCGGTAACAAAGGAGCTTACCACGGATCCGAAGGTGAAGGAGCTTGAGCGTGTTCTCGTAAGGAATACACCCCCGCGTAATTAGCTCCATATGGTTGCATTCTAATTAATGAAGCCAAATTTCTAAATGGTTCACGTTCCTTCCGCAGGATACTGAAAGAAGTAGCGCAGGGTCTCCGAGCTCCCCATCTGCCCCTTGGGACAACAGTTTAAATAGGGCGTTGAATGTAATGAAACACAAGGATAAGCTCAGTAAGCCGTCGTCAGCTGGCCATTTGGCTGGCAAAGGCTTGTCCACGAAATGGTCGGAATACTATAAGGCTGGGTGAAAGGACAGAAAGACCAACTCGGAAAACCAGGAGCGCGAGGTTAAAGAACTCAAGGCACAAGTGGCGCGGGTTCCAAAGATAGTCCAAGAGCAAGTGCGAGACCAACTTGGAGCGACGATCACCGCCATTATGCCTTCATTGCTTGAGGGGCTGTGGGGTGGATTGCGAGCGGCCAACAGGGGCCGCCCCCGATTCCCAGCTTCACGGGCAGCAACTTGCAGAACGCGCTGGCATCAGTGTCTCCGGCGGAGGCGGCATTGCAGCTGCCTCCGGCGTCGGCGCCGGTATTGGAGGTTAATGCACCCGTGTGTGGGAAGAATACGCCGGCAGGCACCTCGGCATCAAGCGGCCCCTCCGTCACTTGCATGCCCGCCTTTGGCGGTGCCTCGACATTAGCCGAGCTCGACGCCATCAGGCTAACTATAAGCCTCCGCCGATTACTTTATCTCCTTGCCTTTTTGATTGGGCATCCCTCACGCCCTACATGTTTTCGCAGGGCGCCGCCAACGTTCCATGCACTCTCCTGCACTTCGTGGACGGCGAGTTGATCGATGTCGCCAAGGACAAAATCGTTGAACCGGGCAACCGCGTGTTCCACGGTAATCCGATGCCACCCACCGTGTATAGGGTTCAACTGGTTCAGGTACTGCGGGGCTGCGACGACTTGTTACCTCCGTATCGACCCGTTGGGGCCGACGAAGATGATGTGATGACCCTCAGCGCTTGCTTAAACTGGTCCACGCTTTGGCCGAAGAGCCAGATTCGTTTGGGGGTGGGGGACACCACCCCACAGACAACACCGCGAGTCGTGCCGGCGCCAAGCCATGCCAAGACCGCCGCAACGCTACCGCGGTCAGCTGATCCGGACATGCATATGGCACAGGATCCGGACGATGACGACGGTACAATTTCCAACGTCGATAAGTACATCAACGAACATGGGTACGGTGACGATGATGCCTTGTTCGGGCTCCTTCTCAAGAACCTAGCCCTGCAAAAGACGATGGCGATCTAGCTGGTACCGCGGAGAAACCCAATTTCAACAGGCGTCGGCTGTTCAGTTCTCAGGAGACGCCTCTAGCTCCTGCCTTCACCGAGACTCTAATAGCCGAGGTGCGAAATATTATCATCCCCAACACACTGAAGAAGGTGTTCTTTGAGGAGAACTCGATCCCATTACAACAGTAGAAGCAGAAGGGATGGAGAAGAAAAACTAACAAGGGTGCGAGCAAGCTGGCACCGAGTACGATCCGTGCTCAGGACGGGCCACCAATATCTAAGGATATTGAGAAGAGGGTGCATGTGGCGGGTAGGCCGATGCTACCGAATAATATGCTCAATGCTGCAACCGGTGCTATGCAGAGTCTGCATGACACAGTTCTTTATATGGAGAAGCGACGTCTCTCCGAGAATGATGGGGCATACCCGGTTTTCGTGGCCAAGGTGCCAGAGGGCAAGGGCTTTGTCGATAGCAACATTGGGCGTATGATCGTCCTGCGGTTTGATGACATCTTCGCTATGCTTAACCTTTATCCGCTGCACTACACCCTCATTCGGCTATTTTCGCTCAGTATGGAGATGCAGATCATTAGAGACAAGACCCCAGACATCGTGATAGTCGACCCCTTCTACATGCGTGCCAAACTCTTGGACGGCGCTGGGGACCGGCAAGTCGCGAGTTCATACCTCGAAGGCGTCATTCTGGCGAACGCAGATACGGATAACTTCCTCGTGCCTTACTTTTCTGAGTAAGTGATCCCCTCATCGCCCCGTAACATATGATTTCTTAGATTTCGATCGTTCTTTTTTTCTAACATTTCGTGTTTTGTGCAGTGACACACATTGTACACTCATCCTCTTAAACCCGAAATATTCCATGGCCACGTATTTCGACTCGGTCCGTCAGTCAAATAAAGACTACACAAATATCAAGAAAGTTCTTGATGATGTCCTCCCCGGCTACGCAAAATCTTGAGGCACCTTCAGGAGGCCAATTCTTAGGTATGGCAAGCACGTGTTCACCCACGTAACGACGTTCCCCTGCGTCAAGCAGCCGCCTGGCAGTCAGAAGGATGCCTACTATGCCCTCCATCACATGCGAGCGATCGTACGGGACCAGCATCACCGTATGCTACCAAATGAGCTCAAAGATTGGGCCACACGCTTGTCGGCAATCCAGGACGAGGACATTAGACAAGAATTCTTTCGCATCCAGTCGGAGTTGGCGGAAATCATCTATCAAGTGTCCTTGCTAGATCGGGGTAGTTCTACCTAAACTGTCCACCGTCCAACACTGATATTGACACAATGCTACAAATGCACGCTGACAACGACCGCACATTCATGACCATCACGAAATACGACGGCTTCATCCACGCTCTGGTCCCTAAGTCGAGTCGAAAGTACTGATGCTATGTTGTAATTAAACTTTAATGAACTTGTATGTCTCTTTAGTTTGGACAGTCGTTGAACTTATATGTGTTGTCGATGCTATTTATTAGTAGGACCATGAATCGTGCTATTAATGTGTTTCTTTTGTTTGTCTAGTGCATAGAGATGTGCTTGACACGTTGACGGAGACTGGGCTTGCGTTGGTTTTTTCCCTTGAAGAGGAAAGGGTGATGCAACACAGGAGAAGTAAGTATTTCCCTCAGTTTGAGAACCAAGGTATCGATCCAGAAGGAGGGTCTCGTCAAGTCCAGAGTACCTACGCAAACACAAACGAGCTTGCACCCAACGCTTCAAAGGGGTTGTCAATCCCTTCAAGATTGTTTGTAAAAGTGAGATCCGAAGTCGGAAAGTGCAACGAAGTAAAAAGTGTAAGGCTGAAAATATGGTGTGGAGTAGAATCTGGGGGCCATAGTGTTCACTAGAGGCTTCTCTCAAAATAGCAAATATCACGGTGGGTGAACAAATTACTGTCAAGCAATTGACAGAACCGCGCAAAGTCATGACGATATCTAAGGCAATGATCATACATATAGGCATAACGTCTGAGACAAGTAGACCGATACTTTCTGCATCTACTACTATTACTCCACACATCGACCGCTATCCAGCATGTATCTAGTGTATTGAGTTCATGACGAACAGAGTAACGCCTTAAGCAAGATGACATGATGTAGAGGGATAATGTCAAACCAATTATGAAAACCCCATCTTTTTACCCTTGATGGCAACAACATGATGCATGCCTCGCTACCCCTTCTGTCACTGGGTGAAGTCACCGCACGGTAAGAACTCAAAACCAAGCACTTATCCCATTGCAAGAATCATTGATCTAGTTGGCCAGACAAAACCCACAACTCGAAGAGGATTACAAGGATATGAAATCATGCATCAGAGAGATCAGAAGAAACTCAAATAAGGTTCATAGATAATCTGATCATAAATCCACAATTCATCGGATCTCGACAAACACACCGCAAAAGAAGACTACATCAGATAGATCTCCATGAAGATCATGGAGAACTTTGTATTTAAGATCCAAGAGAGAGAATAAGCCCTCTAGTTACTAGCTATGGACCCGTAGGTCTATGGTGAACTACTCACGCATCATCGGAGAGGTCATGGTGTTGATGAAGAAGCCCTCCGTATCCGAATCCCCCCTCCGGCAGGGTACCAGAACGTGCCCGAGATGGGATCTTGCGGAGACAGAAGCTTGTGGCGGCGGAAAAGTACTTTCGATGATCTCTTGATTTTTTTTGGGATTTTTAGGGAATATATAGGCGCAACCCATAAGGCAGAGGGCGCCTAGGGGGCCCACAAGCCTGTGGGCCGCGGCCTCCCTCCTGGCCGCGGGGTGGGGGCTTGTGGGGCCCCTGAGGCCCCCTGCCTTGGCTCTCAAGCTTCCCGATCTTCTTGCGTACGCAAAAATCTTTTCGGGGATTTTGTTCCGTTTGGACTCCATTTCAAAATCACCTCTGAAAGGGGTCAAAAACATGGGAAAAACAGGAACTGGCACTTGGCACTGAGTTAATAAGTTAGTCCCAAAAAATATATAAAAGGCATGCAAAACATCCAAAGTTTGATAGGATAATAGCATGAAACCATCAAAAGTTATAGATAAGTTGGAGATGTATCAAGCATCCCCAAGCTTATTTTCTACTCGTCTTCGAGTAGGGAAGTGATAAAGAATCAATTTTTGATGTGGAATGGTACCTAGCATAGTTTTCCTTTGCAACTTCTTTCACGCGACATGAATGTTCAGATCCGTAAGATTCAAAACAATAGTTTCCTATTGACATGAAAATAATAGTACTTCAAGCAAACTAGCAAGGTAATCACGAACTTTCAAAAGAACAAGGCCAAGGAAAGTTATCCCTACAAACTCATATAGTCTGGCTATGCTCCATCATCCTCACACAACTAAGGTGAATCATGCACAACCCCGGTATTGGCCAAGTAATTGTTTTCGCACTCTTACTTTCTCAAACTTTTTATAACTATCACGCAATACATGAGCGCGAGCCATGGATATAGCACTATAGGTGGAATAGAGTGTGGTGGTGGTTGTGAGACAAAAAGGAGGAGATGGTCACATTGACTCAGCGTATCAATAGGCTATGGAGATGCCCATTAATAGATATCAACGTGAATGAGTAGGGATTGACATACAAGAGATGCACTAGAGCTATAAGTATGTGAAAGCTCAAAAGGAAAACTAGTGGGTGTGCACCCAACTTGCTTGCTCACGAAGACCTAGGGAAATTTTGAGCAAGCCCATCATTGGAATATACAAGCCAAGTTATATAATGAAGATTCCCACTAGCATATGGTAGTGACAAAGAAAGAAGTTCTCAATCATGAAGAACATGGTGCTATTATGAAGCATAAGTGTGGAAATAGATAGTAGCATTGTCCCTTCCCTCTTTTTCTTTTTTTTCATTTGGGCTCTTAGGCCTCTTTTTTATTTCTTTTCTCTTTTTTTTTGTTTTTGGGCTCTTTGGCCTCTTTTTTTTATTTCCTCACATGGGACAATGCTCTAATAATGATGATCATCACACTTTTATTTACTCACAGCTCAAAGCTCAAAATGATGATGACTCTATAGGAAATGCCTCCGGCAGTGTACCGGGTTGTGCAACGATCTAGCATGGCGTATGACGTTGAAAACATCTCGCTAGCTATCTTACGATCATGCAATGGAAACATGAGAGTGACGGCACAAGTCATGAGACGGAACGATGGGAGTTGCATGGCAATATATCTCGGAATGGCTATGAAAATGCCATAGTAGGTAGGTATGGTGGCTGTTTTGAGGAAGGAATATGGTGGGTTTGTGCACCGGCGAGAATTGTGTGGCACTAGAGAGGCTAGCAATGGTGGAAGGTGAAGGTGCATCTATACCATGGACTCACATTAGTCATGAAGAACACACATACTTGTTGCGAAAGTTTTTATTAGTAATCGAAACAAAGTGCTGAACGCATACTCCTAGGGGAAGGGTTGGTAGGTGTTAACCATCGCGCGATCCCGACCTCAACACAAAGGATGACAATCAATAGATCAATTATGCTCTAACTTCCTAACATAGCGGTTCACCATACGTGCATGCTACGGGAATCACTAACTTCAACCCAAGTATTTCTAGATTCACAACACCCTACTAACATAGCTCTTAATATTACCAAATCCACGTCTCAAAACTATTTGAGAGGAATCAAAACTTCTCTTTTTATTCAATGCACATGAAGGTGGAGGTTTTTGCATCCTCTTTGGGTATCTATCACCTTTGGGACTACTTTCATAGCATAAGCCAACTACCAAATCACGCACCGCCGTGCTCTAAAAGATATAAGTGAAGCACATAGAGCAAAATTATCTAGCTCAAAAGATATAAGTGAAGCACTATGAACATTCTAGCAAAATCATGATGACTGCATGTCTCTCTATCTCAAAAAGGTGTGCAGCAAGGATGATTGTGACACAACAAAAAGAAAAGACTCCTAAGATACAAGACGCTCCAAGCAAAACACATATCATGTGGTGAATAAAAATATAGCCCCAAGTAATGTTACCGATGGATTAAAGACGAAAGAGGGGATGCCTTCCCGGGGTATCCCCAAGCTTAGGCTTTTTGGTGTGCTTGAATTTGGCTTGGGATGCCTTGGGCATCCCCAATCTTGAGCTCTTTCCACTCCTTATCTCTTTGTCCATGAGAACATCACCCAAAACTTGAAAACTTCACAACACAAAACTTAAACAAAAACTCGTGATAACATTAGCACAAAAAAACAAACTACCAATTCTTTTGGTACTGTAACAAACTTGAATTCTATCTATATTGGTGTTGGGATACTGAATTCTCACTTTTCCATGGCTAATACCGCCGATACTAACCATAGTTTCATCAAAACAAGCAACCAACTCAACAAAAAACATAATCTGTCAAAAATAGACCAGTCTGTAGCAATCTGTATACTTCGTATACTTCTGGTACCTCACAAAATCTGAAAAATTATGACCGCCTGGGAAACAAGCATATCAACCAGCAGCAAAATGAATCAACTCAAAAGCTCTTTCTGAATAAAAATGAAAAATCATCTCGTGAGCGAAAAGTTTCTGTCTTTTTCCAGCAGGATCAAACAACCATTACCAAGACTAGTCATAAAGGTTTTGCTTGGCTCAAACACAAAAGGAATCACAAAAAAACACAATCACAACAAAATTGTGATGGTGTGGACGCAACAAAACAGAAAGAAAAAAGATAAATTCATTGGGTTGCCTCCCAACAAGCACTATTGTTTAACACCCTTAGCTAGGCACAAAAGCGATAGAATCACGTATCGTCGTTTTTGGTGCTCAACCCATAAGTGGCGTGATCACCGATCATCTTAAGGTTTTCATCTTTCCTTCTAGATGATTCACCACTATGTTTGGGAACAAAAACAGATTTGGTGACCTTATGGTGGGCGGAGTTTGGAGTATTCTGCACAGCGGCAAAATCGGAACCCAAGTTGGTTATAACATCCTCTAGTTTGCCAATCCTAGCGGAATCATGACCAAGTTTTTCGTTAACTGTGGGTACCTTCTCCTTTAAATTTTTCAAAACCATTCCCACCTTGGATCCGTACTGAGTGATTTGACTGTGGATCTTTTTATCCAAATTCTCAATGATTTCTATCGTAGCAACTTTATTTTCAATGACGTCCAACCTACGCATCACATGTTCTAGAGTTAAGGTAGTTCCATTAACCATGAGTGGGGGTGAGCCTAGCAACTTTATCACAGCTCCGTAAGAATAAACGGTATGGCTGCCCAAGAAATTTCCACCTACGATGGTGTCAAGAATGTACCTATTCCAAGGAGAAACACCCACATAAAAACTGCGAAGCAGGACGGTAGTGGATTGCTTATGAGTGGATCTACTCTGAGCATTGCAAATCCTGTACCAAGCGTCCTTTAAGTTTTCTTCCTCAATTTGTTTGAAATTGAGGACTTCGCTCTCGGGAGTATCGTTCGAAGTTGTGGATCTGGCCATCAGGTTAGACTATCCCATAAAGACGAACAGAAAGTGAGCGAGAGAAAAGGGCAAACGAAAAGGGCGAACGAAAAAGCAAAACGAAAAAGGCAAATTGGTGAAGTGGGGGAGAGGAAAACGAGAGGCAACTGGCAAACAAAGTAAATGCAAGAGATGAGTTTGCTACACCTACTTGGATGAGTTCTTGACTTGATCTTCCTCCCCGGCAACGGTGCCAGAATTTCTTCTGCTACGGCAACAAAAGTCCTTCCCCGGCAACGGTGCCAGAAATCCTTTTGCTACTTCTCAAACAACAGCGCCAGAAATTGACACGTTGACGAAGACTGGGCTTGCGTTGGTTTTTTCCCTTGAAGAGGAAAGGGTGATGCAGCACATGAGCAGTAAGTATTTCCCTCAGTTTGAGAACCAAGGTATCGATCCACAAAGAGGGTCTCGTCAAGTCCAGAGTACATGCGCAAACACAAACGAGCTTGCACCCAACGCTTCAAAGGGGTTGTCAATCCCTTCAAGATTGTTTGCAAAAGTGAGATCTGAAGGCAGAAAGTGCAACGAAGTAAAAAGTGTAATGCTGAAAATATGGTGTGGAGTAGACCCTGGGGGCCATAGTGTTCACTAGAGGCTTCTCTCAAAATAGAAAATATCACGGTGGGTGAACAAATCACTATCGAGCAATTAATAGAACCGCGCAAAGTCATGACGATATCTAAGGCAATGATCATACATATAGGCATCACGTCCGAGACAAGTAGACCGATACTTTCTGCATCTACTACTATTACTCCACACATCGACCGCTATCCAGCATGCATCTAGGGTATTGAGTTCATGACGAACAGAGTAACGCCTTAAGCAAGATGACATGATGTAGAGGGATAACCTCAAACCAATGATGAAAACCCCATATTTTTACCCTTGATGGAAACAACACGATGCGTGCCTCACTACCCCTTCTGTCACTGGGTGAGGTCACCGCACGGTATGAACCCAAAACCAAGCACTTCTCCCAATGCAAGAATCATAGATCTAGTTGGCCAGACAAAACCCAGAACTCGAAGAGAATTACAAGGATATGAAATCATGCATAAGAGAGATCAGTAGAAACTCAAGTAAGATTCATAGATAATCTGAGCATAAATCCACTATTCGTCGGATCTCGACAAACACACTGCAAAATAAGATTACATCGGATAGATCTCCATGAAGATCATGGAGAACTTTGTATTGAAGATCGAAGAGAGAGAAGAAGCCATCTAGTTACTAGCTATGGACCCGTAGGTCTATGGTGAACTAATCACGCATCATCGGAGAGGTCATGGTGTTGATGAAGAAGACCTCCGTATCCGAATCCCCCTCCGGCAAGGCATCAGAACGTGCCCAGATGGGATCTTGCGGAGACAGAAGCTTGCGGCGGCGGAAAAGTACTTTCGATGATCTCTTCATTTTTTTGGGATTTTTAGGGAATATATAGGCGAAACCACTAGGGCAGAGGGTGCCCTGTGGGCCACAGCCTCCCCCTGGCCGCGGGGTGGGGGCTTGTGGGGCCCCTGAGGCCCCCCTGCCTTGGCTCTCAAGCTTCCCGATCTTCTTCCGTTACAGAAAAAATCTTTTCGGAGATTTTCTTCCGTTTGGACTCCGTTTCAAAATCTCCTCTGAAAGGGGTCAAAAACATGGAAAAAACAAGAACTCACACTTGGCACTGAGCTAATACGTTAGTCCCAAAAAATATATAAAAGGCATGCAAAACATCCAACGTTTGACAGGATAATAGCATGAAACTATAAAAAATTATAGATATGTTGAAGACGTATCAACATGCCATCGTATGTCGTGTACAAGGGTGAGGTTCCCGGAGTCTACGACGACTGGGAGGAGTGTCGGAGACAGGTTCACCGTTTCAGCGGTAACAGTTACAAAGGGTACACCACTAGGGAGGAGGCGGAAGGTAGATACGCGCGCTATCTAGCGGGAGAGAGGAGGGAGCGGAGGAGGAACCGGATGAAGATTAGTTTCATCGCGATGATGCTCATCGTGACCGCAACCCTCTTCTATGTGATGGTGGTTTAGATATCGACTTGTAATGTGAAGACAAACTCTCTACTCGCGAGACTTGTAATGTTCTAACTTTGTTTGGTATTTTGAATTCGGAGACTAATATGATGAATTTTATTCGGAGACTAATCTTCTATTGTATTCGATAAATCTGTTGTTTGTATATATGTTGTGCTATTTATATTCTGTGCTATTATGTATATTTTAACCTGTATAAATATCAGAAAAGAAAAAAAAATCCTAATATTCATAGTAGTGGCGCACCTAAAGGAGGTGCGCGAGGATAGTAATGGCGCACCAGGTGGTGCACCATTATTGTCTTGGATAGTAATGGCGCACCAGGTGGTGCGCCACTGTTATGTATATTAACAGTGGCGCACGAGGGGTGCGCCATTACTATTTATTAGTAGTGGCGTGATAATAATGGCGCACCTATAGTGCGCCATTAATAGCTAAAGTGGGTGCACCACTAATAGGCCTTTTTCTAGTAGTGGGGGTTTTTCTATTTAAAAACAAGCAGAGACAAATAAAAACACACATCCCACACTGTTGACTTTACAATAAAACAAAAATGTCCCTGGTCATAAGGGAATTATGACCTATTAAAATAAATTGAAAAGAGAATTTTTGGAGCATTCAAATATTTACAAAACAGAATTTGAATGACCTGTTTTGTGAATATTTACCCCACTTAAACAAAGTTTCAAAACACTTTAAACCTAGCATCACATCCACCACAATTCACTCTAAAATGTAAAAAATTTTGAATCAGGGATGGAGCAAGTAAAACTTGAGCTTTTAGAAAAATGGAGAGGGGGGTTTTGAAACCTATTTGAAACCAAGCATAGTTGGACCCTACTTTCAAATGCACCACTTCATCACATCACATAGCATCAACACATATCACATCCAGGGAACCACAGCAACAACAAACACAAGAATGCATGAATGGAATGAATGCATGAATGCAAAGGGACACAAGACATGCACATGAAATACCACATGAAATATAACTCTCATAGCAATGACATGATGGACCCACATACATGAAGGTTCCAAATATGGCAAGTTACATCCTAGGGCATTACATAGTGTTTCTACCCAAAGTTGGTGATTTAAAACCACAAAATAATTATTTTGTGAATTATTTTCCTAATTTAATTACATGTGCATTTCTCAAGCCAGAAATGGTATTCCTACATGGAAAAAATACTTTTCTACCTTAGAAAAATCTGATTAAATTTGGAGATGTTCAGAAGGACATATATTTTCCATACATAAGATTTTAAACCCCTATTGGTATTATAATTATTTTAGTAAAACCCTGAAAACCATTTCTGTCTATTTTGACCTTTTGAAATATTTCCAAAGGAAATATTCTCAATAAAATCCTAGAAAATTCTAGTGGTATCCCTAAGCCATATTTGGTGTCCACATAAAGTTTCACTTTGATCCAAGGTGATTAAGGACCCCAAATAACTGTAAAACCCCTTGTGTCCAGATTGAAGTTAGAGGAACTCTACATAGCAAAGTTTGTCCAATGATGCTGAAACTTTGCAGGAGTGCCTAATACCTCAAAAGAGGGTTCCACACCAAAAATGGGATTTGTGGGACTTAGTTTGCCCACACTCTCTGTGGAAGGGACAAATCTGGTCAAATGGTGGTGTTTTCAAGTTCACAAAGCTAAACTTGTCCAATGGAGCTCAAACTTGGTGAAACCCCATGGTTTCGCACCAAACCCAAACCTGTTAAGTTGCAGCAGGAGTGGTGGGGTGCAACTACCCCAAACCATGTGTCGAGCACCTTCTGACAGATGGGTAAAAGCCCTCTTAGCCTCAGCTAAACCTAACCCCTTTGCTCCAAAATCTCAGATTAGGTGGCCAGTATCAATGCCTAGCCCCAGTCAACTGGCCCCTCTCTGGTTCAAAGTAGAAATCCCAAAAACTCCAATCTAAGCTTCAGTTCAAAGCTGACAGCACCTGTATTCCTTGTTTCCCTTGACCAGCCGAAGCTCCCACGGGACCCCGGCGGCTAGCCTCACTCCCAACCAGTGCTAGGACATGCTAGACACGTCCAAAGCACCTCAGAGCGCACCAGCATGTCGTGGCACGCCAAAACTGCACTCTAGGCACGCTACAGGAAGCCACCGAGGTTGGGGCGACGCCCTCGGCCAGTTCCAGCCTCCCCTGAGGTGTCCAACCTCTTCCCCGACAACCCCTCTACATCGAACGACCATCAAGGCCCCTCCTCTCCCGCGCTAGAGCTTGTGCGACGCGTGCCCGCGCGCACCAGAACCGGCCAAGGTTGTGCGGCCACTGATGCTCGACTCCTTTCTCTCTCCCTCTATTGCAGATGGTTCTGGCAGTCCAAAATGACGTCCTGAGACCGTGGTTTCGACCCCAGCTCTTCTCTGCACCCCATGCGTGCCATGGTGAGTCACCGGCGCTCCCGAATCGGCTCAGTGTCGTGGTCCTATATATAGCCCTCCCCCTCGCTCCAGCAACCCTTAGACAGCTTCGCCACGACCACTAGCACCTCCCTAGCCACCCTAGCAAGCCAGCAGAGCCTCGGTGCTCGAGATCGACCGAGGCCCCTCCGCCTCGGAGCTCCGGTCGATCTCCGACTACACGACGGCTCCCTCGTTCGTCGTTCCACCGAACTGATCCCCTTGACACCAGGAAGCTTTCCCCCAACTTTCCCGAGGATTTCCATGACCCTAGCTACCCTGTCGACCACCTCTCGCCGGTGAACCCGTGCCTCTCCGTCGTTGTTCCAACCACCAGTAGGTAGGCGGCAATGAGCCCAACGCATTTCCATCCTCTTTGGGGCTTGAGAACGTCGGCTGCCTCGCCGGCGTGCTCCTCCTCCTCTTTGTCCAGAGGTAGGACGCAACACCGACATGTGTGCCCCACCTGTCGGTGGACCAGCTCCCTCTGCCTTGCTGCCCGCAGGGCCCCGCACGTCAGGTTCAAACCTGACGGCGTGCGCGCCTGGGCAGGCTGTCGGCCAGCCTTTGGGCCGTCCGAGTTCCAGGCCGAGCCAGGCGAGGAACTACTGCCCATTTTCTTTTGTTTTAAAAATTATTTTTCAAAGATTTTTATAAAAACATTTAACCAGTTTAAAAATATAATTTTTCCACTGATATTCTTAAAAAATATGTAGTATTTAATAAGACCATTGGTTGAATTTTGTTTAGTAACTATTCTGTTTTACAATAATAAAAAGGATTAAGTTCGAATAGTTTTCCTTCTGTTTAGTTGATTTTAAAATGTTCCTTCATTGGGAACAGAGGCAAATATTTTCCAAAATAAAAACTTAGATTTACAGTAATAATCAACATTTTTAAAATGACTTTGTGATCTGTTTTTGAGTGAGCTATTTCTTATTTATTCTTTTGACGATGATAGAAAATCTGTGTGACGAGGGAATCGGAGTGGAAGACCTCGAAGACCCCGGATACCTAGCTGACCAAGGCAAGCAACCCTTTGACCATGACTGAGCATATGTTATATTGCATGCTAATGTAGCAAATATTTCTGTTGCATATGATCATAAGTGCCGGTAAATCATTGATGTGATGTTACCGATGGCTCCTCCGGAGCACATGCATTAAGCTTGATCCTACCACCTATGAGGGTCATGCTAGTATCATGTTGACAAGTAATGCTAGAGTAAATAACATGAGCATGTTGTTGGTATAAATCAAAGATTTATGAAAACCCCGTCGGGTGCCACTAATGCCCGAGGGTAATGATGAGTTAGGTGGCCACTTTTGGTGAAGTGGTGCACCGGGTATTTGTGTGAGTTTGATTTCGGAAATGGGATTAGATTTATGTTGTGTCAATCGTCCCAACCTTACATGTACGACCACGTTACGCCTTATGGGATGGGGCGGTGTTGGTTACTCTGGTCGGTGCTAGCAAAGAGCCGCATTACTAGTGGCGGGTGTGATATGTGGCCACTCTCGTGATGGGGTCGTGCCAGGTAGGGAGACTATTCCATTTTTATGAGTTCTAGGCACACCGTTGCTCCCCGCATGGTTGATACTGTCCAGAGTCGGTGCTCGTAAGACGTACAACATGTGGGATGGGTACAAATCGAGTGCACCTCTTTGTCTAGTATCGTCAGGGGAAAGACATTGGTTGGGTACTTACCTCGGGTATGTTATATACCGCGAGTCGTGGATGACACGGAAGTTTCCCGGATCTCGTGGGTCCAGCGTACTACCTATGCAGAGTGTAAAACTATTCGAATAGCCATGTCCAGGGTCGAGGACAGTTGGGTAATCTTGCTTAAATTACGTCCACTTGTTTCCGCATAAACCAAGTGTGTGTGTATGTGTTACATGGAGTTATTATGGAAGTAGTTATATGACCAAGTTCTGTGACTTGGCATATAGGGTGAACCCAGATGGTTCGGCCCTCGGCAGATATATTGATATTTGTAACCTGTTCTTCAAAAGTAATTCTTTAACTTGATGCATATTCATGATCATTCCACCAAGGTGAATTCCACCAAAGATGCATGTTATTGTTATCCTTCACTTTCATTGTTCATATCATGGGTTGTTCGCGAGTACATTCAAAAGTACTCATTGGGTTGCCACAGGTTATATTATTGACCAGACATGGAAGGACCGGAGTTTGGAGATGAGTACGTCTTCGGAGACGCCCCTGCGAACTAGGACGCTTCCGAGTTAGAAGGCCTATCGGTGTACGCTTGATGGCATGGGCACCCGCTTAGCCCCTATGACTTCCGCTATTAGTTGTATCAGTATGATTTGGCCTTAGGCCCAACCTTGTGAACTTGACCATTAGTTCATGTGATGTAATAATTCGGTACTTGTATGCAAGACTCTTTTATTCGGTATTCTGTGTGTTCGGTGAGCATTGATCTCTCGGATCACTGAGCACGTTCATTCGTCCATCTTAACTCGTAAGTCGGGGTCCCCATAGTTCTTCAATTTTTTCTTTAATTGGTTGATGATATTTAAACCATTTCTCTTTAGGGAGATAAACATGAGTGGCAAAGGTTTCACAGAATGAGGCAACTATATCAGAGTCAAGTCCATAGTTAGTGCTAAAATCATTGAAAGCATCTGTATTTATAAAAGATTTAACACAATCAAACTTATGTTTTATACCTCACTCATTACCTTCGTCGAGCTCCCAATCTTCTATGTTGTGTTTAATTCTTTCTAAAAGATCCCACCTGAATTCAATAGTCTTCTTCATAAAAGAACTAGAGCAAGAAGTATCGAGGATGGTTTGATCATTACGAGAAAGCCGGGCATAAAAATTGTAAACAATAATTTCTCTCGGGAGCTCATGATTGCGGCATGAATATAACATTTACTTCAGCCTCCCCCAAGCTACAGCAATACTTTCTCTTTTACGTGGCAAAAAATTATGGATAAAATTCCGATCACGATGAACATGATGTATAGGATGAAGGTTTTGGTGAAACTCCAATTGCAATCGATTCCAATTCCAAGATCCTAAATCATCACAAAGCCTATACCATGTCAATGCTTGCCCCCCTCCCCAAAATATTAAGGGGAAACCTTCTTCTTGACTTCATCTCCGGATAAACCTGCAAGCTTAATAATCCACAAACCTCATCCACATAGATTAGGTGCATATCAATATGTTTTGTTCCATCTCCTGCATAAGGATTAGCTAGCAGTTTCTCTATCGTACCCAAAGGAATTTCATAATAAACATATTCAGTAGGTGTAGAAAGTTGAGGGACAACTCTTGGCTTGTAATATTAAGATTGTATGCTTTTATTTGTGTCTAGATTTGTGTTGTGATATCTTCCCGTTAGTCCCTAATCTTAATCGTACGCATTGCGTGTATGTTTAGCCTACAATCAAAATCGGAGGTGTCACAGATTAGATTGCAATTTCTCCATCATACCCTAAGGAATTTCATAATAAACATTTTTAGTAGGTTCGGCAGGTTAAGGGAAAATTTTGGTGTTTCCGATCAAGGTGAAGATACCTTGAACAAGCCCTTCAAAGGATTAATTTCCGTAGTGACAAGTAAGAGTAAATTTCAACACGTATTATAAATTTTCCCATACCAAATTCTGCTTACCAAAGGCGCATCACTCAATGGGAACGATACCAGAAAAGAGTCTTGATGACCTAGAAGTATAAGGGGTATCATAGCACTTTCGATAAGTAGGAGTATCAAACCCAACGAGGAGTGGAAGGAAATGACAAACGGATTTCAACAGGGTAATTTCTGCAAGCACTGAAATAGCGGTAACACGTTGTTTGATAGCAAGTTAATTGTAACAAGTGACAAGCAGCAGTAGTAACAATAGGTGCCGCAACGTAGCCTAATCCTCTTGTGGCAAAGGACAAGCTAGAACAATTTCTTACAATAGGCAAAGCGTTCTTGATGGACACGGGATTTCATCTAGTCACTTTCGCCATGTTGGGTTAATTCGTGTTTGGTATTTCGATAATTTGATATGTGTTTGGACCGGTGCTTGGGTTCCACTCATAGTTGAAAAAATCTCTCACTTATGGTTAACCCTCTCGCAAACATTCGCAACTACGAGAAAAGTATTAAGAATAAATTCTAACAATAGAATCAAACATGGGGATCCAAATCACCCCCTTACGAAGTAGTGCATAGACTGGGGTTTAAGTTTCTATCACTCTCGCAACCCACCTTCCAATTACTACTTCACAATGCATTCCCTCAGGCCCAAACATGGTGAAGTGTTATGTAGTTGACGTTCACATAACACCACAAAGGGAATCGCAACATTCATATCATCAAAATTACGAACAAAAATCAACTTCACATGCCTACTTGCAACATGATTTCTCCCGTGGCCTCAAGAACAAAAATAACTACTCACAAGTGATAAACGGATTCATGATCATTGAGGTATGAAATAGCATAATGGATCTGAACATATGATCTTCCACCAAATAAACCATAAAGCATCTACTACAAGATGTAATCAACACTACTAGTCACACCCGAGGTACCAATCCGAGGTTCCAGTACAAGATAGAGTACAAGAGATGAACTAGGGTTTTAAGAGGAGCTGGTGATGATGAAGATGTTGATGAAGATTGTCCTCCCCAAGATGATAGGGTTGTTAGTGATGACGATGGCCTTGATTTCCCCCTCCGGGAGGGAAGTTCCTATGACAGAATCGCTTTGTTGGAAGGCAAAAGTGCTCCTGCCCAGGTTCTGCCTCGAGACAGCGGTGCTTCGTGCCGAAAGTCCCCCTCTTATCTTTTCACGGTAAATCGATTTTATACGAGAAGATGATCGCGAGGGGTGGGCCCGAGCACCCACTAGACATCGGGTCGCGTGAGGGGAGCACGGCGCGCCCTCGTGTCTAGTGGGCGCTTGGTAGCCCCCTCCGGCACTTCTTTGCTGTAGTATTTCTTATTTATTATAAAACAAATCGCCCTAAATTTTATATCCAATTTGAGATGTGCAGAATAGGTATCTTTGACGTAGCTTTTCAGGTCCGGAATTCCATCTACCGACATTCTCCCACTTGATGTAAACCTTGCATATTATGAGAGAAAAGGCATTAGAATTACTCCACCAACTGGAAAAATGCATAAAAACACTATAAATAATAGTAATAAAACATGATACAAAATGGACGTATCAACCGTCTCCTTTTATTCTTGCTTTTCCTGCCGCCGGCTCTGAATAACCCGCGACCCGGACGGGCTGCAACTATTTGCGGGGTTGCGGAACTACAACCAACCGGCGATCGACAGGGAGGATTCGAACGCCGACGATTCGGAGCACCACGAGGATGTGGAGCCGGCGGGCGACAAGTCGGTGGACGATGAGCCGGCGGGCGACAAGTCGGTGGACGATGAGCCGGCAGGCGACGTGCTGGCATACAAGGAGTTGGTGGGCGTGGAGTCGGAGAGCGAGGAGGCCCCCGACGGAGGATCAAGAGCCGGCAACCCCAAGCGAGCCGCTGAGTTCCCCTCTCCTCATCCCTTACGAGACTGGACGGGCGATGAAAACTCTAATGTTATAGAAGTCCATGATGCAGTGGGCGTGGTTGCCATGGAGGAGGAAGCATCCGAGGCGAGGCAGCAGACCCAGCAGCCAGGCCTCGAGCCGGCGGCGGAGGGATTGGCCGAGCCCGAGCGTGCGCAAGGAAAGCTGTCGGTTGAACCTAAGCCGACAACTAAGTGAACAGCCGGTACGCAGCCGGACGGCGGCCGAGGAGGAGGCAGGAAGAAAGTGTGCGATGCCCCCTCAGTGTGGGCGCCATGGCGTGTGATCCCTACGACCGTCGGGTAGGCCATCTCTTGCTTTTCTTTGCTTCTTTCTCATCCTACGTTTTCCTCGTGCATGGGCCAGTGCGCCCTACGGGCGGCGACCGAGGCGAGGGGCCGTTAGTGGTGCAGGCGATGGTCCATGGGGAGGCATGAGTGTCGTGGAGGAACGGGAACGCACCGCGTGGTGAGAGGAGGTGACCTCTGAACGGGCGTGGTCGGAGGAACAGGACCGCTGGTGGGAGGACACGCCACCGGTGACATCCCCCAATTATGCTAAAGTAATCCTTGTAATCTAGGTACAATAACATAGGGATTAAGCAAATTCAATTTGCTAATCCAAGTATGATCACCGTTGGAATCAAAGCCTAATTCAGTTTCTTGCAATTCAAATTCATTTCAAAAGTGGATTTAAAAGTTCTTCCAAGCTAGGAAATAAAAATCATGAATGGGTTGCAAATATTCCATAAGAAATTATGAAATTGTAACCAACATTTTATGAATTATTTTGGTACCTCAAATAAATAAAACTAGGGCCAAATTAATTATTAAATGCCCCGTTGCACTTTTGTCGTTTTCAAATAAATTTTAGAAAACCGCAAAACATTTGTGCGAGTGTATTAAAATACAGTGGGAATTATGGAACAAGTCCCATATTTTTATATAAGTATTTTGAGGATAAAAATAAATAAACAGAATAAATAATAAACCAAAAAGAAAATTAAACAGAAAATAAAAACAACAGAGAAGCCCCCCTTGGTGGGCCTCGGCCCAATGTGGTCGGCCAGCTGACCCATCTAAACCGGGGGGTAACCCCTCCCTCCCACTAACTCTAGCCCAACCGGACACCCCCCCCCATTTCCCCCACTCTCCAATCCCTCTCCCCCACGAGACCCACCCCTCGTGGTTGCTCCGGTCCGCCTTCCCCGGCCGGTCCATCCACATAATGGCATGCCGGGGGCCGCCGGCGTCCTCGCTGGCCACCACCCTCGTCCCCCTCGCCGGTCGCCTTGCACCCGAGCCTCTGCTTCCCGTAGAACCGGTAGTGAGCCCCCCTCTCCTCCTTCTCCCTTCGGTCCGGCGCCCCCTCGCTCTAGCGACCTTCCCCATCCCAGCCATCACTCTGGCGCCCCCCTCGTGCCGCACCCCCTGCATCGCTCCATGCCGCCCCTTTCCCCCTCGCCTGCCCCCCGGCTGTTGGCCCCCGTCGCCGGTCGCGGCCGTCCCTACCCGCGTGCCCCCTAGCCACACATGTGTGGGCTCGCCACTGCCTCTGGCCTCACCCCCTCCGTCCAACGCCTGCACGCCGCCACTGCTACTGCAACAAAAGACCTTCCAAGGGCGCCAGAAACACGTGCTGACAAGAGACTGTTCTTGTCTTGATTCTCCTCAGCAACGACACGAGGCATCCTTCTGCTACGGCTACGCCTTTAGGGACTTCCTAGGCAAATACGCAAAGGATTTCCCCATGGCCTTGGAGCCTTGGGTTGGTGTTCCCTCGAAGCGGAAAGGGTGATGTAGCGCAGCGGTGGTAAGTATTTCCCTCAGTTTTGAGAACCAAGGTATCGATCAAGTGAAGGAGTATCACAAGTGCCTGCACAAACACAAAGAACCTACTCCCAACGCTATGAAGGGGTTGTCAATCCCTTATAGATAGTTCCCAAAGTGAGAACTGAAAGCAACAAAATAACAGAGCAAAGTAAAAGCAGAGGTGTAAACGATAGATGTGAATAGACCCGGGGGCCGTAGTGTTTACTAGTGGCTTCTCTGATGAAAGCAAGTAGACGGTGGGTGAACAAATTACTCTCGAGCAATTGATAGAATCGTGCAAAGTCGTGACATCATCTTTGGCAATGATTATATCTATAGGCATCACGTCCAAAACAAGTAGACCGATACTTTCTGCATCTACTACTATTACTCCACACGTCGACCACTATCCAGCATGCATCTAGTGTATTAAGTCTAAAAGAATAGAGTAACGCCTTAAGCAAGGTGACATGATGTAGATGGACAATCTCATATCAATGACAGAGCCCACCTTGTTACCCTTGATGGCGACTACTCAATGTGTGCCTTGTTGCTCCTATTGTCACTGGGAAAGATCACCACATGGTAAGAACCCAAAACCAAGCACGTCTCCCATTGCAAGAATCATAGATCTAGTTGGCCAAACAAAAACCAAGACTCGGAGAGACTTACAAGGATATCAAATCATGCATATAAGAAATCAGCAAAGACTCAAATATATATCATAGATAACCTGATCACAAATCCACAATTCATTGGATCTCGGCAAACACACCGCCAAACAAGATTACATTGAATAGATCTCCATGAAGATCATGGAGAACTTTGTATTGAAGATCCAAGAGAGAGAAGAAGCCATCTAGCTACTAACTACGGACCCGTAGGTCTGAAGTGAACTACTCACGAGTCATTGGAGGGGCGATGATGATGATTAGGAAGCCCTCCAACTCCAAAGTCCCCTCCGGCAGGGCGCCAGGAAGGGTCTCCAGATGAGATCTCACGGAAACGGCAGCTTGAGGCGGCGGAAAAGTATTTTCGAGGCTCCCCTGATTTTTTTCTAATTTTTAGGGAATATATAAGCGCAAGATCTAGTTCAGGGGGGCGCCAGGGGGGCCACAAGCCTGCCCACCGCCGCCTCCCCTGGTGGCGGAGTGGGGGCTTGTGGGCTCCTTGCAGCCCTCCTGGCTTGGCCCACAGGCCCCCTGATCTTCTTCCATTCGGGAAAAAATCATTTTGGCGATTTTATTCCGTTTGGACTCCGTTCCAAAATCAGATCTGAAAAGAGCCAAAAACACAGAAAAACCAGGAACTGGCACTTGGCACTGAATTAATAAGTTATTTCCAAAAAATATATAAAAGGTACATAAAACATCCAAAGTTGGCAAGATAACAACATGAAACCGTCAAAAATTATAGATACGTTTGAGACGTATCAAGCATCCCCAAGCTTAACTCCTGCTCGTCCTCGAGTAGGGAAGTGATAAAGAATGAATTTTTGATGCTTTCATGCTACCTAGCATAGATGTCTTTTGTAACTCCTCTTATGTGACGTGAATGTTCAGATCCATTAGATTCAAAAAAATAGTTTGCTATTGACGTGGAAACAATAATAATTCAAGCAAACTAGCAAGGTAATCATGAACTTTCAAAATAACAAGGCCAAAAGAAAGTTATCCCTACAAAAGCATATAGTCTGGCTATGCTCTATCATCATTGCACAACAAATTTAAATCATGCACTACCCCGGTATTGGCCAAGTAATTGTTTCACACCTTTACTTTCTCAAACCTTTTCAACTCTCACGCAATACATGAGAGTGATCCATGGTTATAGCACTATAACTAGGCAAGAGTGTGGTGGAGGTTGCAAGACAAAACAAGGAGAAGATAGTCACATTAACTAGGCATATCAATGAGCTGTGGAGATGCTCATCAATAGATATCAATGTGAATGAGTAGGGATTGCCATACAAATCATGCACTAGAGCTAAGAGTATGTGAAAACTAGTGAGTGTGCATCCAACTTGCTTGCTCAAGAAGACCTAAGGCAATTTTGAGGAAGCCTATCATTGGAATATACAAGCCAAGTTATATAATGAAAATTTCCCACTAGCTATATGGTGGTGACAAAACGAGAGACTCTCAATCATGAAAATCATGTGCTTAATATGCACAAGTGTGGAAAAAGTGGTAACATTGTCCCTTCTCTGTTTTTCTCTCATTTTTTTATTTTTTTGGTGGGCTCTTTGGCCTCTTTTTTTATTTTTATTTTATTTTGGTGGGCTTCTTTGGCCTATTCTATTTCCTCACATGGGACAATGCTCCATTAATGATGATCATCACACTTTCAACTTAAAACTTAGAGCAACAATGACTCTATATGGAATGCCTTCGGTAGTGTACCGTGACAGTGATCTAGCATGGCATAGACATTAATGGAAACATCATGCTAGCTATCTTATGATCATGCAATGGAAATGTAGACGTGATGGCACATGTCATGGTGGTAGTTGCATGGCAATATATCTCGGAATGACTTTGAAAAAGCCATAGTAGGTAGGTATGGTGGCTGTTTTGAGGGAGGCTAATGGTGGGTTTTGTGCACCGGCGAAAGTTGCAAGGCACTAAGAAGATAGTGATCGTGGAAGGTGAAAGTGCATCTAAACTATGGACCCAAATTAGTCATGAAGAACTCATATACTTGTTGCAAAAGTTTTATTAGTAATCGAAACAAAGCATTCAACGCATACCACTAGGGGAAGGGTTGGTAGGTATAAACCATCGCGCGATCCCGACCGCCACGCGAAGGATGACAATCAATAGACTAATCATGCTCAGATTTTATCACATAGCGGTTCACCATACGTGCATGCTATGGGAATCACTAACTTCAACACAAGTATTTCTAGATCAACAACACCTTACTAGCATAACTTCAATATTACCACAACCATATCTCAAAACTAATTGAGAGGAATCAAACTTCTCTAACTATTCAATGCACATGATGGTGGAAGTTTTCGTATCCCTTTGGATAACTACTCCTTTTGAGACTACTTTCAAAGCATAGATCAACTACCAAGCCACGCACCGCTGTGCTCTAAAATATATAAGTGAAGCACATAGAGCAAAAGTATCTCGCTCAAAATATATAAGTGAAGCACATGTGAGCTGAATTGTCTACCAAAAGATATAAGTGAAGCTCGACAAAATCACGGTGTGTGCATGTCTCTCTCTAGGTGTGCAGCAAGGATTATTGTGACACAAAAAAAATAAAAGACTCCTACGATACAAGACGCTCCAAGCAAAAACACATAACATGTGGTGAATAAAAATATAGCCCCAAGTAACATTACCGATGGATTGAAGACGAGAGAGGGGATGCCTTCCCGGGGCATCCCCAAGCTTAGGATTTTACGGCATCCTTGAATATCTTGGGGTGCCTTGGGAATCCCCAAGCTTGAGCTCTTTCCACTCTTTATCTCTTTGTCCATAAGAACTTCACCCAAAACTTGAAAACTTCCCAACACGAAACTTAAACAGAAACTCATGATAACATTAGTATGAGAAAGCAATCCACCACTTCCTTAGGTACTATAGCAAACTTAAATTCTACTTCTGCTGATGTTGGATTACTGTATTTTCGATCTTCCATGGCTAATACCCACCGATACTATCCATAGTTTCATCAAAATAAGCAACCAACACAACAAAAATAGAATCTGTTAACAGCAGACCAGTCTGTAGCAATATGTATATTTCGTATACCTTTGGTACTTCAAAACATCTGAATATTTACGAAAGTTTGAAGAATTTTCGTAGAAATCAGCTGCAAAAAGAATCAACTCAAAAGCTCTTACATAAAAAAAAGAAAATTCTTTTCGTGACGAGAAAGTTTCTGTCTTTTCCAGCATGACCAAACGATCATCCCCAAGACTAATCATAACGGTTTTGCTTGGCACAAACGCAAAAAGAAACACAAAAAACACAATCATAACAGAATTATGAAAGTGTGGAAAACACAAAATAGAAATAAAAAGGATTGATTCGTTGGGTTGCCTCCCAACAAGCGCTTTTGTTTAACGCCCTTAGCTAGGCGAAAGGTGATGGACTCACGTATAGTCATCTTTGGTGCTCGAACCATAAGTAGCCCTCATCATAGATTCATAAGGCAATCATATTTTCTTTCTAGGAAAGTGCTCCATGCCCTTCTTTAAAGGAAATTGAAATATAATATTCCCTTCCTTCATATCGATGATAGCACCAATAGTCCTTAGGAAAGCTCTACCAAGAATAATGGGACATGAAGGATTGCAATCTATGTCAAGTACAATGAAATCCACGGGTACATAGTTCTTGTTTGCAACAATAAGAACATCATCGATCCTTCCCATGGGTTTCTTGACAGTAGAATCCGCAAGATTCAAATTAAGAGAACACTCTTCAATCTCATGAAAACCAAAAATATCACATAAAGACTTTGGA